>NC_141763.1:62373348-62645848 GCF_982258835.1 Parasteatoda tepidariorum | reverse complement strand
TTCTACCCCTTTGGTAATTATAGTCGTATGAGGTACGCGTGAACTACCAGTTTTTTTTTCTGGTAAGTTGTAACCATAATCTATGTAAATTGTGTATACGGTGATTTCTATAGTGAAAACAATATTTACTTATTCGAAAAAAAAATTTTCAAAGATGGCTGAGTGAAAAAATCGAAAAAAACTGGTCACTTTTGATATTTTTTTAAATATCTGTTAAATTGTTATGATTACAATTTATAAAAAAATCTACAATAAATTGTTTAAAAATGTAACTGCGCAAAAACTTTTCTTTCTGAAAACTGGTGAAAATGTTTTCATAATATTTTTAAAAAAAGAAAATTAGGGAAAAATTATGGAGTGCCCTAAAAAAATGTTTATATTCAAAATAAACTAATGTTTTTATAATTTTTTTATGCATAAATATATAAAATGTTAAAAAAATAATTTATTTTCTTCTTTCTTTTTCCATTTGCCAAAGACTAAAAATACGTAAATACTATGTGTCCCCCTCAAAAATAACAGCTGACCAAAAAAATAGGCATCTGAAAACACATCTCAATTTCATAAAAAATTTAATCAACCAAAAAATTAAACATAAAAGAAAAACCAATTGTTTACAAAACAATCTTTTAAAGTAAAATTTACAATCATATTCAAAATTTTTGTGATTTGTTTAAAAAAGTTCTCGAGCTTTGGCGATTATGCAAAAACTAAAACTAACAACATTAGTTTGCAGTAGGTATATTCAGAGAAAGTAAGCTTTTGTGTCAGATTTCGTAAATTAAATATTATTACTACCAATTAACATACTACATTATTAATAAAATTTAGGTAAACCATTTGAACCATTAAGATTTACACTTATTGCACGAAAATCCCATCAATGCAGCAAACGTTAATTGGGTAAATATTCAGTGTGCTCTCATGGGGTTGACTTAGTGTACTCATGTTATATGCAAAGATATTTCTGATGTAAAAATCTTTCACAAAATAGTTTTCCGACAAAACATAATTACATATTGTCAAACAGACCCTGATAAATGTTTTAAACGTAAACATGGCATACGCTAATATTTTTTTAACCCTAACTTTTTATATTATCACCTGATTATCGAATTTCAGTTTATAGTTGGGTTACAGTATCAACTGTTTTATTTTCCTAAGTTTAATATTTTTTATTGACATTTATTAAAAAAACCAAATTCGAAGAGATTTGGAAATCTAAATAAGTAGGTTTATTCAGAGAAAGTAAGCTTTTGTGTCAGATTTCGTAAATTAAATAATTATAACTACCATTTAGCATACTACATTATTAATAAATTTTAGGTAAACCATTTGAACCATTAAGATTTACACTTATTGCACGAAAATCCCATCAATGCAGCAAACGTTAATTGGGTAAATATTCAGTGTGCTCTCATGGGGTTGACTTAGTGTACTCATGTTATATGCAAAGATATTTCTGATGTAAAAATCTTTCACAAAATAGTTTTCCGACAAAACATAATTACATATTGTCAAACAGACCCTGATAAATGTTTTAAACGTAAACATGGCATACGCTAATATTTTTTTAACCCTAACTTTTTATATTATCACCTGATTATCGAATTTCAGTTTATAGTTGGGTTACAGTATCAACTGTTTTATTTTCCTAAGTTTAATATTTTTTATTGACATTTATTAAAAAAACCAAATTCGAAGAGATTTGGAAATCTAAATAAGTAGGTTTATTCAGAGAAAGTAAGCTTTTGTGTCAGATTTCGTAAATTAAATAATTATAACTACCATTTAGCATACTACATTATTAATAAATTTTAGGTAAACCATTTGAACCATTAAGATTTACACTTATTGCACGAAAATCCCACGAATGAAGCAAACGTTAATTGGGTAAATATTCAGTGTGCTCTCATGGGGTTGACTTAGTGTACTCATGTTATATGCAAAGATATTTCTGATGTAAAAATAGTTTTCCGGCAAAAAATAATTAAATTTTGTCACTTGTCAAACAAACCCCGATAAATGTTTTAAACGTAAACATGGCATACGCAAATATTTTTTTAACCGAAACTTTTTACAGTATTAACTGATTTTCGAATTTCAGTTTTTAGTTGGGTTACAGCAGTACTTCCCAAAGTGTGGTACGCGTACCCCCAGGGGTATGGGAAGAGTTTAGCGGGGGTACGCGTTCTTATGCGAAATATCTTGCAACAAACGAAAATTTCAAAATATTTTATTTAAAAACAAGGCTAGCCATGAAAATGTACGATTATGTATTTTTCTATTGCCTATTTTTTGCAGAGTTAACAGTTAATAATTAGTGGTGTCAACAGCCAGTTGAGACTTCTAACTTTTGTGCAATTTTTTTTGTTGTAAAAAATACAAAATTTTTTTTATTAGTGGTACACAGTGTTACGAAAAATTTAGAAAGGGTACACAAAAGTCATAAGTTTGGGAAACACTGGGTTACAGTATCAACTGTTTTATTTTCCTAAGTTTAATATTTTTTATTGACATTTATCGAATAGATTAATGTGCAAGGTTAAATAACGTTCGAAATTTATTAATCCCAACAGCATTAACTACCTTTTATTTAGCAGAGAGAACATACCTATGTTCACCGGAGTATTTATTCTGAAAAAGGTTTTTCAATATCACAAGTGAAATACTGCGAGAGATAGATACGAACCATTAACTTTCGTACAAGTGTCAGCACCATCTCCTCCTCATACATTCACCTTGGTACACTTAAATTCACCTCTTGAAGAATGTATATCTGAATGCAGCAACGAATTTCAATTTATGATCCTACGATCTCTGCTTCTAAATATGCACTTAAGTGCTCCCTAGTTACGTGTTTCGAATCAATAAATTGGTGTTAGGGTAGTTTTCTCGTTCGCAGATAAAAGTTTTGCCACATAAAATGGTCCTCTAAATAGAGAATTTCGAAAATACATCCGGGTTTCCTAAAAGATTTTATGCCTTCACCATAGGTGTCCTCTCCTCCTGTTTTTCCCCCAAAGATTTTATTTTTTAAGTGAAGAAAAATTTACGGTTCACGATTTCATTGTTAATTGAATAAATTTAGTTTCAAAAATGTCTATGCACCAATTTGTTGATGTAACATGAACAGAGATTTAAAGGCTTAATACTTTTCTTGCTGAGGAAATTTATAAAAGAAATCGGCTCAAATTTGTAATTTCACTCACACTGAGAAAAAAGTGCAAATGTTGGCAGAATTGCTACACGCGGATAATATTCAAAAAACTCTAATTTAGGATAATTCATGACTTTACTGAACTTCTGAATTATTGCCATTACTGAAATAAAATTCCTAATAACATTAAGCACTCAAATTATTTTCAGGAATCGACTCAAATTTATTAATGTGATTGTAATTTCTCTCCCACTGAGAAAAAAGTGCAAATGTTGGCAGATTTGCTACTCGTGGATCATTTTCAAAAAACTCTAATTTATGATAACTCATGACTTCACTGAACTTCTAAATTATTGCCATTACTGAAATAAAATTCCAAATAATATTAAGCATTCAAATTATTTTCAGGAATCGACTCAAATTTATTAATGTGATTGTAATTTCACTCACACTGAGAAAAAAGTGCAAATGTTGGCAAAATTGCTACACGCGGATCATTTTCAAAAAACTCTAATTTAGGATAATTCATGACTTTACTGAACTTCTGAATTATTGCCATTACTGAAATAAAATTCCAAATAACATTAAGCACTCAAATTATTTTCAGGAATCGACTCAAATTTATTAATGTGATTGTAATTTCTCTCCCACTGAGGAAAAAGTGCAAATGTTGGCAGATTTGCTACTCGTGGATCATTTTCAAAAAACTCTAATTTATGATAACTCATGACTTCACTGAACTTCTAAATTATTGCCATTACTGAAATAAAATTCCAAATAATATTAAGCATTCAAATTATTTTCAGGAATCGACTCAAATTTATTAATGTGATTGTAATTTCACTCACACTGAGAAAAAAGTGCAAGTGTTGGCAGAATTGCTACACGCGGATCATTTTCAAAAAACTCTAATTTATGATAACTCATGACTTTACTGAACTTCTAAATTATTGTCATTACTGAAATAAAATTCCAAATAATATTAAGCATTCAAATTATTTTCAGGAATCGACTCAAATTTATTAATGTGATTGTAATTTCACTCCCACTGAGAAAAAAGTGCAAATGTTGCAGATTTGCTACTCATGGATCATTTTCAAAAAACTCTAATTTATGATAACTCATGACTTTACTGAACTTCTGAATTATTACCATTACTGAAATAACATTCTAAATAACATTAATCATTCAAATTATTTTACTAAATGTAAATACATAGAAATTAGTATTTAAAAAATGATGCCGCTGTGCAATATCATTTTAAAACGTCAGATACAACTAAATTGCTCGGCCTCTTATTTAATTGTAATTAAACCAATTGTTGATTGTAAAGAATTTCAATTTATCCAATTACGCAAACTGTGTTATTATACGTAATATACAGCACAGTTTTTAAATCATTTTTGAATAAAATTCAAACATTTTAATATTGTCCCAGGATTTTTTCACACGATTACCATAATTATTGCATTAAATTATTTCTGATGAGTAAACAAAAATGAGTTCCATGGCTATCTGTATGATCTATTTTTAGATAAAGTACCAATTTTAAAAATTTTTATTATGTTTGTAGTATCTATTCTAAGAAAATAAAATTTTGACATGATCAAATTTTAAAAAAGAGATATACATCACAAAAACAATTATTGTCACATCAAAGGTATTAAAATAATTTCGACAACACCTGTCAAAATAAGTAATGAAATATTTTTAGGCAATCAAAAAAAAATAATAAGAATAACTTTTTTATGTGCTACAAAACTTTAAAATATTTTTATTTATAAGCATTAGTTATAATTTTTAGACCTTTGTCAGAAATTATTTTTCCTTCGAGAAAAATATCCATCATTGCTAATAACTTATTTTTGGTGCTAACTTTTTTTATAGTGTTTCATATTAAATCAAAAATAGATAGTGATACCTAAAATTTATACTTTATAAAGCAAAAAATCGATTTTAGAAAACCAAGGAAAGGTTAGATAATTTAAGATACTTATATAACTGTTTTCGTATAAATCTAAATAATTCGGGAGTTTTCTGGGTTTTTTTTTTCATTGCAGAAGTCGTAATTGTGTCTTGATGAAAATATCAGTTTGCCATTAGGCTTAGGAAATTTCAAAAGTGTCTTAACCCCTTGGGGACGGTTGATTCAGAAAAGCATTCGTACAAAATCAGAATCAAGTTGTAATTAAATAAAAAATGGTAACTTAAATGTAGTCGTTGCTAATTTGACAGACTTACTTTGCTTTTACACTAATTATTGTTAGTTTAATCATATATATAATCAATGTTAATTCAAAGTATAACTAAATAGTTTTATTTTGAACAAAGTATTGGTGAATGAAATAAATCAAACAATTATAACTCCGCCCACAAATAAACTGCTAAAGAAATACTTTGATTACCAGTTTTATATTTTTACCCTGATTGATACGGTTTTATGCTGTCACGTATTTGTGACAGTCGGCGCGAAAGGGTTAAATATCATACATTTAATTTACTTGTGACCACCCCAATGCGTTATTCTAGAACAAAAAGTTATAGAACAACGTACCCCTGTGTTATAGAATAACGTTGTCTGTGTGGTACCCCTGGTCTGACAATTTTATAACGCTCAATTTGATATTTCAATAAAGGAAATTTGTGTTATCAATAGCATGCAATTGCCAACAACTATTTCGTTTCTTAACCGCTTACCAATTTTTTCAATGAAAAAAAAAATTCAAAAATCAACATATTTTTTCATTATGTTAATGATTACAAGGAACTAAAAACATAATACACAAGTTTTAAGTTGAAATTTTAATTTATTTTATGTGTACCATGATTTAATTTATTTTGTGTGTACCATGATTTGATTTTATCAGTTCACTATTCCGAGTTCTCTTGGGCAAATAATAAAAAAGTTAAATATTGGTCTTTGTATGATAGTTCTTAAAATAAGGGACAACACAAATTGAAATTTTCCAAACGCCAGTGAAGTGATACGCCATTTTTTTTCTACTCTTCTTTATAGTAAATTCAGTAATTATAGTTTATACAACAGAGATGCCAACTGCTCCGGAGAAGCCAAAATAATTAAAAAGACGGTAAATAACTACAAAGCAAATTTTGCAAATATTTGACTATTTTTACTTGCTTTCTAAAAGGCATAGCATGACATAAGAAATACTGGATGCTGGATATTGGGGTTATCTCGGCGTTTGGGGCGAAGCGCCACTAACCGATTCATCGAATCTGTTTTGTCGTATTCTAGGAAGTCCTAAATATCAATGAAGTTGTAGTATGTTGTAACAACAAATCAAGTCCTTAAAGAAGTAAATCTTGAGTTTAGAAGTGAAAATCATCATTGGGAAGGGGAGATCCCCTTGAGTAGAGTTGTGTGATAAAGTTAATAGTATTTTGATAGTATGCGGTCTGAGCATAAAAAGGTGGTAATTGGGCTGAAATTCGAATTATTACGGATTATATCAATATCGAACAACTTATTGAAATCTGATGTGGTGCATGTTTTTGCGTCGCCATAAAATTTTGTGGTCAATTTAGCCATAAAGCAATTGATATCATCAATGTTTAAGTCTTTTCTGAGTAATCTATTGGTAATCGCCCTTGGGGCGCCAGTCATTGCGCGTAAAAATTTACCTTCGGTTGTAGATAGCTTCTTTTTTAGGTTGTTGCTTATAGTAGTGAGGGCTGGGCAAGCATACGTAAGAATTGGTCGAATCGCTTGTATATAGATAGTTCTTTTATTTGATAGATCAAGCATTGAATTCTTATGCAGGAGGACTTTGAGCGCCAAAAACGCTCCTCTGGCTCTTTTAATTATGTCGTTTATGTGAGTACTCCAGCTCAAATTATATGAGATCGTGACGCCGAGGTATTTAACGTGGTTCACTGGTTTGATCTCAGCATTAACCCCTTGGAGACGGGTGATTCTTAAAAGCATTCGTACAAAATCAGAATCAGGATGTAAATAAATAAGAAACGGTAGCTTAAATGCAGGCGTTGCTAATTTAATAGACTTACTTTGCTTTTACTTTAATTATTGTTTGTTTAATCATATATATAATCAAGGTTAGTTCAAAGTATAACTAAATAATTTTATTTTGAACAAAGTAATGGGGACTAAAATAAATCAAAAAATTATAACCCCGCCCACAAATAAATTGCTAAAGAATTACTTTGATTTCCAGTTTTATCTTTTTACCCTGGTTGATACGCTTTTATGCTGGCACGTATTTGTGACAGTCGGCGCGAGATAGATGTGGGGAGAATTTTGTTGCTTTTTCTTACTATTTATGATTAAGAATTGACTTTTGTCGGTGTCTAGTTTTGTGCGCCATTTGCTGCACCATACATAAAAAATATAAAGTGGTGAATTATATAAGCCTACGAATTATTTAGAAACAGTGGTAGATAAAAATCTATTATATTGAATTTATTAATCCAAGAATCAGAATTGATAAACTACCACTTTAAAATATATATTTGCTTTCCGGAGCAAGTTGGCATCTCTGATACAATCGCATAAAACACGCGTGAAGTCCCACAATCCAACAGCTAAGCTACCACACAAATCTTGGCAAATTTCCAATCACATCAGATTAATTTTTTTTTTTTTTTTTTTTTTTTGCTTTCGGTAATGTAAAAACGTGATAAAAAAAACGTGCTGACAAATTCTGCTACACCTGAGTTTTCTCGGCATAATGAATGGTTGATATATATACATACCCGAATTAACTCGGGATAATCAGAGAAGCTGTTAAGCGAGGGAGAATTGGCAATTTTTAATTGAAACATCAAGTGACATTCGATTTTTAAAATAAAAAATAGTAGCTTGTTTTTGAGGGAAAATCCATTTGATAATTCTAAAATAGGAAAACATTATTCTGAAATTTATTTTATAAACTGTAACTTTAATAATGATAAATTTTAGCTTTTTTTTCCAGCCTTATGACCAGAAAATATTTATTGGTAAAAAAAAGCCTTTAAGAATAACATCAAACATTCCTGTCTAAAAATGAAAGATTCCGCTAACATGCCTGTCGTCATCTTTTCAGAATGTTCTCTTTTGAAAATTCCTTTTGGGACCTAACCTGACAACTCTTTTACTAAAAGCAGAAAATTTGTCAATATCTTATAAACGTTTCACTAGTTTTAAAACTTTTACTTACTTTCTCGTGGAACTTAAAAACATTTGATTTTCACTGTGTATTGGAAAATATTCAAGATGCCGAACTTCTATTGTTAGCATATTTCAACGCAGTTTTTGATTTAATTTTTAAGTAACATCTGATATTGGCATGAATATATAAGAATAAGAAGATTTTGGGAACATGAAATCGATAAATGGATGTGGTTGAAATTGGGGGGGTTATAATTAAAAACACCCTGTTTAAGCCAATATAGAATCCGTTTTGGTTGACGAATGTCACTGACACTTGGTATATTTAAGTAAAATGTGATAAATGCATGAATATATAAGAATAAGCAGATTTGTGCATAAGAAATCCATAAACATATAAGTTTTAAAACACATTGTTTTTAAGATGAAGTGCAGTGTGCTTCTAATTAAAGTAAACGAATCTAAGCCAATGCAGGTCTGCCAACTTTCGACCTTTTTAGAATAGTTTTAATGCATGATTATTTGTTTTGTATATTGGATTAAAAGTTATTTTCCACACAACTACATATAAATTATTCAAAAGATCATGTAAAACATCACTTATTTACAGTTGCCTCTGGTTGAGACTTTGAAAATGTTGGCAAAATTACCCGAAATTTTGAAAGCTTTTGTTTTTAACTATCGCTCTAAAAATTCACAGAGACGTCAATTTCTCCGGATGAGACATAATATTTTAATAAACGGTAACTAGCTGCAAATTAGAATTTCAGAGATGCCAACTTGCTCCGCTTTGCAAAACAGTACTTTCTAGTGGTAGCGAAATTTAAATTACTTTGAGTTTAGTATTTTTCATTATAAGTAATTTTTTCACCACTAAATATCAAAAATTATAAGTATGATATAAAATGCAATGTTAAAGCATCAAACTACTGGTTTCTATATTAAAAAGTAAGCGTAACTATCTTTCTCTAACGAATTTTACTATATAATTTGCTACCACTTTATTAAAACTATTCCAGAAAGCGGAGCAGTTGGCATCACTGGAATTTGCAGATTTTCGATTTATTTTACTGATTTTTAAGAAAGCATACCTGCCAACTCTTCCGGATTTTCCGGAAGATTTTATTTTCATATTTAAAGTGGCAGTAAATATATACCATGTTTTCTTTTATAAACTTAATTTTCAAATGATTTTGATCACCACTATTCTAACAAAAATTAAGCACATATATTAATATGCGTTACTATCATGGTTATCAACTTAAGTTTTCTCAAATACAACGCATTTGTTTGCTTAATATTGAAGTTTAAATTCCATTTTAATACCACTAGCATAGCTGCCAACTTTCACTCTTTCCGAGAATGGATTTTCAGAGTGGTTGTAAGACAATAAACGAAAAACAACCTGAATCAAATACATATTTATATTTTGATCCTGTTGAAATTCGCTTGTGCAAGGATTATTATGCTTTTATATATTTATTGTAATTATTTATATGTAGTGGTGGTCAAACTCATTTATAATTATCATTATAATTCAAAAAGTTAATTGGAATAACATGAGTATTGCTACCACTTTAAATACGGAAATAAAATCTTCCGGAAGAGTTGGCAGGTATGCACTAGGAAAAATGATAATAAAAGGGATTAAAAGTTGGCAGGTATGAGAAAGCTCTGCATGCTTAACGAAGTCAATGAATTATTTAATAAATTAATAATTATTCAATAAATATTCAATAAATTATTCAATAATAATTATTCAATAAATTATAGTGTTACATAAGTCAATAAATTATTTAGAAGTAGTGGTGAGTAAAAACCTTATAAATTGAATTTACTAAACAAAGAATCATACACTAAAAAACTACCCCTCGAAAATAGTTTTCCGCTTTCGGAGCAAGTTGGCATCTTTGTATTTACGGTGAGCAGTAGTGCAAGCCCTTTTATATATTATATTATATACAGGGTTCCCTCGGGGCTTGAAAATTTTAAAAAGTGGTAATGAAAATAAAACAAATGTCGAAATTTTAATTTCTGTCTAACGACCATTAAAAATTGTTCTCCAAGGAAAGTTTATATGCATGAAAATTCTAGCTTGCTACACCACCTAACGATAAAGTGGTATATAAAAGTATGAAATATATTCTAGCTTTAATCTAAATTTACTACCACAACAAAAAAAAGCCGCAGGAAGCCTGTATACATAAAGGTTGTCGATTTAGTTTAAACTATCAAACAAATAAAATACTTAACTTTCACTGAAGTTTAAAAATAACTGCGCAGTATAATAATACAATTAAATATCATTTTAATCAATTCAATTAAATATAATCATGTCATTATAATTAAATATCATAACTTATACTGTTAACGTGGGAGTTAAAATATCTTGTTTCATCCAAAAATAAACGAAAAAAAAAATGTCATAACTCTCCACTGTTTTACTTTTTATAGGAGGCTTTAGAAGGCCTCATAATCATGTAACGAAGATTTTACCTCATCGAAGCACCACAAAGATCAAGCTAAAGATGAATAGGAAAAGGGCCGCAAGCGGCCTCAGGTGCCCAGATATTTTATACAGTTTAAGTTTAAAGAAGATTTTATGTGTTGATGAAATTAAGCAAACTAAGCTCTACCTTAAATGCTAGTCAGCTACCACTAGAATATTGTTGGGTGTTAGATCTTTCGGGTTGGCCTCCATGTTGTTGAGAGAATTCCAAGCTGCCATCTTTGCCAGCCCGTAAGAGCCTAAAAAAATCAGTAATAGATCTAATATATACATATTTGAATAATCGATTTGTCATAATAGGTAAATAAATTTTCTTATTTAAAACCTTAAAAGTTAAAATTAATTCTTGAAAATATGAACGTTGCAACCTTTATGAGTCGCTTGCTGACAACTTATAATCGCAAAATTAAATTTTACTCCCAATCTTAAAATTGGCAGTTTCGGCCGTAAGCCATTCAAAACGAGAGGTTTCATCGGAGAAAAACTATGCAATCGTCACCTTGTTTTTTCCCCCATCGTATTGTAAAAATTAGTTTTCACAATGATAAACCCTTCATGGCTAATATATAAAGTTCAGGATGATGATGAAAACTTAACAGGGATTTTAAAAATATGAGTATGAATACTGCTGTAAATCTTTATTTTTTTATCACTTAAATTATAAAATATCTAACCAATAATAGCTATACAAGTACATGCGAATGATTTTATTTTTAAGTAAGTAGTGGTGAATGTTATGCGCCAAAACAATATAATGCACACAAACAAAGTAATGACGAAATAGTTTGGCTACCGCTTCTTTTTTTAACATGGTTTATCGAAGCTCTGTCGCCAAATAAAATTTAAAAAAAGCCACGGTTTAAGGGCCTTTTTAAACAGTTCATGCGCAACATTTGAAGTAAAGCGATGATTTTAAACTAATTACTATATAATCTTGCCGTGAAGAATTGCCTGGACTTTAGAACGGACAAATAACTTAAATATTACAAAAGTTATTACAATTTTATTAAAAAAATCACCAATTTGGCTACATTTTTCCACCTCGATGAAAATTATCAAAATTAATGTCTTATTCTCAGTTTTTTGCTAATTTTTATGAACCCAGATAATGCAGCGTTCGAGTAGGTTTTAACGTATTAAAAAATTGTATAAGAAACGCTTTTCACTTTCACGAAACTGGATTTTCTCCATATTGACGTTTTACTTTACACCATTTTCAGAATATGCATAGACACCGCTGGCTTTAGATAAGACTAAACTCAACTAAAAGTCATGAGTAACTGATGCAAAGTCACAGCAAATAGCTTATTATTCGCAATAAAGCATCATTTCATGTGACGACAAAGCCTTCGATAAACTACTTTAACCTGATTGTTGGCATTAGAATATTCTGTTTTCTCGTATTCTGTTACATTCTGCCTCATTCGATGTCATTTACCAATCAGGTCTGTTACTTATTTGAAAGCATAAATAACTGGTAACCAAAACAATTTGGATCAACCTTTTATAAAAAGGAATTAAAACACCCAAAATTATTATTGATTAACAGATTCAATGTTTACGCTCAATTGTAAGTAAATATGTAGGTTACTGTAAATAAAGAGAATTTATAGTTGGAGATAGTTTATTTGATCTGTAAGAAAAGCTTTAAGTGAAATATTCCTACAATTTGCTTTAATCATTACCCTGCGTGGTTGTGTGTTGTTAACCCATATTCGCAGTAAATATTTGTTTTCACCAAGAAAAAAAGTGATCATTTCTTTTGAATGAAAGGTAGCATTGATAATTTATACCAATTTACAATCAGTTATTTATTGCCGTGTACAAAAGACGAATTTTTGTTTACTGGTAATTGAATGTAAAATGACGAATCGTCATCACGTGGAATTATAAGTGTTAAACATTATCAAGATTCTTGTTTAAAAGCTTTACCTGCTTGTTATACCTGTCAACTTTTTATTTTATTTAATTTCTATTTGAATATTTATTGTGATTTAATTTCATGACTTAGAATTTTATTATTGATTTAACACGTTCACGCCGGGAAAAGTGAAAATACTGGTAGAAGAACTATTTCAATATTAGATATTATTAGGGAGGAGTTAATCTATTCTCAACGATAACAATTCACTCTAAGGAAATTTATTACGGCGAAGAAGCAATTTAATAAAAAAATTGCATCCGTTAAAAACAATTAGTTGTTATGGATTTTTATTATTCCCGGAAAAAAACTAAAAAATGAAATTTATTGTTACCAGTTTTTGCTCCGGTGCGCTGCCAAGATGAGACAATCTAGCGTGATCCACCGGTGGGTCGACCTGGCGTGAACCTGTTAATAAATTTATTTGGCGATGGTTTTGTTCAACACCTGTTGAAAACAAATATATAAAACCTATTAACTTAATAAAATAGATTTTATATGCGGGCAAAATTAAACAAATTAAGTTCGCATACCAGACAACTCATAAGCTTTTCAAAAAGGTGTTTTTCTAGTGATAAGGTAAAGCCCAAAGAGATGCCAACCTGCTCCGGACAGCAAATATATACTTTAAAGTGGTAGTTTATCAATTGTGGTTCTTGGTTTAATAAAATAGTCAAATATTTGCAAAATTTAATTTTTTGTTATTTACCGTTTTGTTGTCCGGAGCAGTTGGCATCTCTGAAAGCCAATGAAACTGAAATTGAATGTTGGTGCTTCGTAGCAATATAGCTAACAATTAAGAACCAGCAATCCTATATGAATATGTTTAAATTATTCAAATGTATTGGTAGTCAAAACCATTTTATACAAACCGTATTTATTTAATGAGGAATAAAATGTTGTTATTCTAGAAATTTCGCCACCACATTAAATACAAAAATAAAACCTTCCGGGAAAAGTTGGCAAGTATGAGCTTGTCTTAAATAGTTATTTAGCTACCGCTTTAAATATTCTGAGAAGTTCTAGTTCTCTAGTAGTAGAATAAATGGATGCATTCAAAGCTTCCGTGTTAGCAGCTATGGCTTACATACTGTTGTCTTTCTGGATTAGCAGAAGCTGTATAATGGTAGTTACTGCGAGTTAAAATGAGAATAAACAAGGATTCGATATACACTAAAGACAACACACAAAAGAAAATATAGACCAATTTTGAGTTGAGCTACCTTAAAATGCTCTTTTTTGAATTCATTTTCAACCATAGTAGTTTCGGTGATTCCCTTTCGGTAATAAACTGCTTCCCATTTTATGAACAAAACTTTTTTGTATTCATTTATATTCCATTTTCTTAGTAAATTTCTTTTTTCCGAAGAGAAGCGATTCTAAAATCATAAAATATTTTATGTGCATACCTTTTCAAATCTATTTGAATTTCAAATATATATCTTTTGCGTTTTATACTTTAAATATATTAATCCTGGTAGGGATTTTATATATTTTAAAGTTTCGGGCAAAATAATTTTTCTCGTGGTATTTATGCTTATTAAAATAAGTAAAATAGTTTACTGGATAAAACCAGAATTTTATTCATTTATTGTATGTAGGCTTGTCTGTTCAATACTATGTACGGCTTACAAATTCTTGTCAAGTTGAAGAACAGATAGCACAAGTTAGAAAGGGCCATCATGAAGATATCAAAAGTTAGGGAGGAATTCGAACCCGTAACCTTCATGCTACAAAGCGTTTGGTGAGTGAAAGCTCGACCAGAGAGGCCCCTCGCTCGGATTATCATACTTTAATGATTTTAAAGCATTTTTATTAAAACAGTAGCTTTAACTTAGTGAATAACATAAACAAATAGCTACAAATAAACTTTTTTTTGGTTTGATACAGCTAGAAATATCTTATTCTAAATGTATTATGGTGTATTCAAATAGTTGTTTAAAAAATTCATTTTTATAATGAAACTACGTTACGGTTTACAATTAAAAAATATTTACCAGGTCTTATTTATTACAGTTGTTACTTAAAAAAGTTATACTTCATAGATATAAAGAAAATTTACATTTCAAATATTTTTGAGGAATCTATTGAAATGTAACTGCTGCTAAACATACTTTTTTTATACGAAAAGCAACATAGCTTTATTTTAACAAATTTAAATTTAAGACTATCAAAAAATGTGTTTCGTAATGATGCTTTACAATCCAACCGATACAATAATTCAAAGTTTTGCTATTTTTGAAGTATAAATGTGTCAAAAATTTTTCCTCTCCATGAAACGCAAATGCGGGTTAGTTCCATCAAAAAGTCCACCAGAAGGCCAGTTTGTCCTGGTGCATAATCTAGGAGTTCCCTTGTCATCTGAGTTGGATTCGAAACGGAGTTGAACATTAGTGGTCGTAAACTCGAAATTGAGTCGGCAGTTCAACGACGATTATAAAAAAAATAAAATGGAATGTTTAAGGATAATTTTTTAGAAAATGTGATAGTCAAGAGTGTAAAATATGATTTACAGAAGGAATGTTTTGAAATTGGTAACAGTATTGACAACTATGAAACACACTTTACATATACATTTTAAAAGCAATAAATTTAAAATTATTTAAGACAAAGAAAAACATGTTCAAAATATATTTTAAAGGGGACATTATTGACAGGGACAGAAGCGGCAAGAAAAATAGAATTTTCATTAAAAATAATTAGGCTTCATAACTGCATTTAAATTTTTTTTTTAAAAAAACTACCCTAGTTTTTTTTTTTTCAACATTTAGTTTAATTACTACAAGAATCTAGGGTCAGGCAGCAATGAAAGTTCTCTCTGTTTAGTAAATAACACAAGAAAAACTGTATAAACCTATTGACTTTTTAAATTTAATTGGCTTTCTTTCCATTTTGAGAATTTGATCTCGCCTTGTTATTACAATGAGTTCCCTAAAAAGTGTATAAAGAGTTTTTCCGCTAACGGTAGAGCAATTAAAAAAAAAAAAGAATAAAGAAGCTCTTTTTTTCTTTTCAAAACGTGACAAAATGGGCAAATCATTTCGACCGAAAGTACGTACGGCGCTACGCTATGGTAAAAAGATAAGTTTATAGTTAGATGTTTAGTTCATCGTTTTCTCTTATTATTTTTAATTGAACTTCTGAAATTCGCTGTTGTTTGGTTATTTGCTATATTTATAAAATGCTTGGATATATACTCTTTAATGATATTTTTCTTTAATGATGTTAATTAAGGCAAAGTAGGAGACAAGGGGCTAGTGTAAAATTATGGACGAACGTACATATTTTTACAAAATATTAAAACAGTGGAAAATATTGAAAAAGACCTAAATATCAATATATCAGGCTCTTACATAAATTACGACGTTATAACAAGACCATCCTTTAATAATATTCATGAACTGGAAATTCCCTCTCTAGAACTAGTTGCTCTTTTTAAATATTTCGCGCAAACATAGGCTAAGAAACGTTAAAAATATAATAAACCGATTATAAGATAAGTTATTGTTTAAATAATTATCATAATATTCATTTAAGTAATACTTGAGTCCACATAATTTTAAAAAAATTTCTAAATGGTTTTCATGAGACCAAGGATTTTTTTTTTACAAATAGGAATCAGTGTCCCATAAATTTTTCCGACTGCAACTCCTACAAAGTGGCTGTAGACTTCTACTTCTGCAAAAAAGCTCTCGGCTCTTACTCCAGAACAAAAAGAAAAATCTTATAATTAGTTAACCACCTTTCCGATAATACACACTTTTCTTATAAGTTTTCTGACATTCAATTCATGCTTGAAAATTATTATTTTGTCTTAAAAAAATAATTTTTGACCCCGACAATAAGATAATTTTCAACTCCGACTTCTAAAAATTGCTGTCGATCTCCTCAGAGAACAAAAAGAGAAAATCTCATAATTATAGTTAATAATCTTTTCAATAACACTCATTTTAGACTTTTTCCTAAACGGTTTCTGGTACTCAATTCATGCTTTAAAATCAAATTTTGTGTTAAATAATTTTCGACTCCGACAACAAAGTATTTTTCATCTCCGACTTCTATAAAACTGCTGTCGCCTCAAACTACAAAACCCTTAAAAAAATCTTACAATTAATCAATTATCTTGTCGAAAACATACACAAGAAATTTAGTTGTATAATCTACGCTGTTTCAATTCTGTGTTTAATATATGCTTGAAAATTGCTTTCTGTTTTAAAAACCCAAAATAATCATTTTAACCAAAGTTTTTGATTATCAAAGGAATCTTATTAAGTTTCATAGCTCTTCACGACGAACATCTTTAAAAATGTCAAAAATAATGAAATTTAAGACGGGAATTTTCTTACAGGTTCACAGATTATACTTGGAAGTTGCATTTTTCCTCGTTAAAGTGTTTCTTTAAATGTAAAAACTTTCTCAGCAGTGTAACTTGTCGAAATTGAAGGTGCATCAAAATGGAATTTTGGAGTAATTGAAACGTCAACTTAAAAGAAACTAGAAACTTTCAGTTTGGAAGTAAATGATAGGCGTCTTGTTACTTGACAGAGGTCATTAACTATTTCAAAATGTCAAAAAAATTATTCAAAGTGAAAAATTTACTCATGAAAAACGAGCTTTTTAACAATATAAAGATTTTAGAAGCATTTTCTCCTCTTTTTAAAACAACTTTTTACGTTTTTCTTAAACTTGTCAAGTAATACATGATCTAGTTAGAATGACCTACTTTGATTAAATAATTATCTTTAAATGTAAAACTAATTTATTAATATTTTTTTAATTAGATTCTTCAAAAAGTTGAAATTTTAGATAAATCCGAATAATTATTTACTTCTAAGATTAAAATATTACTTTTATTCATGGTACAAAAAATAAATACTATAATTAACGAATTTCGTCTCTTGTTTAGAAATTTAATTTTATATATATATTAAGGTAAATAAGCTTTCAAATTTTCCATTTTAAATAAAATTGTTAAAGTTTGTTTTAGAATAAAAATACAAAAATTGTTAGCGGATTTTCAATTAAAATTTGTGCATATATAAACGTAAAGTCACTTTCTTTTCACATGAATTTTAAATCTGATTTAATGTAAGATATCAACATTGTGTTTAATGCAATTGTAATCACTAATATGAATAAGGTTACTCAAGTTAAGACAAATACCATTCAAAAATAATTTTATAACGAAAATTAACAAAAAAATATGCTAACATTTTGAAAACATTTTAGAAGCAAGAAAAAAAGGAAATAAAAAAGTATTAAGCATCAATTTTGCTCAACTACAATTTTTACTTGAAAAAATTTATTAAAAAAATTGCGTTGCATCCCAACCGATCTTGTTTCGGGGAAAAAATTATCGAAATTTGAGTTTTAAACATTTAAATCTAACAGACAAAATACATTTCAACCATGTTTTTAGTTATTAATATATAAGTATAATTTGGATTATAACTTTTTTACTAAATCACTACAATCAATAGTCACTACTTTATGTGGACAAGTCAGCTGTTGTAGTTCTATATTATATTCTCCAATGAACTCTGTAATTACTCAATCAAAACATTATTTCAATTCCCATATTTTTTTCTTCTTTGATTATGTGGGGACGGTTTCTTCCAGTTTTCAACTGCCACGTGATTAATGCCTTGTATGATTTAGCTGCTCATAGGCAAAGAATAAGCTTTTGCAGAAGTTTGAAACGAAAGAATGAAAAGTTTCATTCAAGAACATAAACATCACTTAAACATGGAATTATTATAAACAAGGCATAAAACAACGTCATACATATGTCGTCATACATCAAATCATACTTATGCCGAATAAAAAGAAAATATTTGATCTGTAAAAATAACTATCGAATATTATTGATCGAGGCTTCAAATTGTGACGAAATTTTCGAAATATATACATGGTTATTCATAATTCCCTCCGGGGTTTCGAAGCGTATGATATCTGAAAGGGGCTTCAGTGGTACATGTTACTGCCATCTACCGGCAACTGCTTAAATTAAAACTTGAATACTTTCGGAATAATTTCATATGTTCTAAAGCAACAATGCGCGTTACACGGTTTGTTCCGCTTATAGCAGTTTGACTCATGCCAGATATCAAATTTAAATAATGTTTTACTAACACCATCAATACTTTTCATTAGTCATTTGGTTCATGTTAGAAGAATCTACTTTTGTTGGTTGCTACAGAAAAGAGCACCTTACGAGAAGTATGATCAGTAACACCTTCAGTACATGAGAATCAGCAAGATTGCTTATGAAAGCAAAAGTGGTAGCCGTGTCAGATTTAATCATTTCAAACAGGTATATAACAAGATGTATGAAGAGAGGGCTTGCTTAGTCAACATTGATACTGCAGCTTTACATCGCACACGGCCGTAACGCAACAACGTTGCGCTTAACAGAATTGCCACATCCTCCGTAATCTTTCATCTGCCACTCTCGAATTACGCATTTTTTTTATTTTTGACAAGATGAAGAACGCAATTAAGGATCAAAACGTTTAATATTCTGCAAGAAGGCATACAATAAATGTTGTAAGTAATGCGCCAAAAACCCGAAAATTAGTTCCTCAAAACTCTCAAAATTAGTTTTAAACAGCCAAATAGCAGAAAAACATTGATGTGGCTTGGGAATACAGGTAACTGATGTAACTATCCTTTTTTATTAATAAATTGTATTCTGCCCTGTGACAAATTTTCATTTCTGTACGACCTATGTACACGTTCAGGAGTATGCATACACTACTAAAAATAAAGGGTTTGTACTTCATAAATATGACAGTGATTGTGGTATACTGTAAAAAAATTACAATAAAATAAAATAAATAAATAGAATGCCAATTGATTCTCCTTTTTTGTCGATTTTGACTATGTAATTTTCATGTAGCTTATAAAATGCAACAGGTTACTGAAATTTAAAATTCATTAATAAAAAGATTGAATTTTATGGGGATTACATGTTACGAAAAAAGTTGTTACTTTTCAGCTTTATCGCGAATTTCCAAGTTTAAAAATCTGTGTCTTTTTAGAACTTAAAAATATATGAATTATTACTTTATATGAAATAATGGAACTTAATTACCTTCTTAAATTACGCCTCGCTTTGTTTAACATCTTATTCAAGCGGATTTACATTGAAAGCATCACCTGAATAATTAACTATACGTCCTTTACTATCAGATGTTTCCTCAGTCTGTTCATATCTTATTTGAATATTTCAATGCTTACCTATTTGTGAATATTGAAATGCAAGACTGATGGATTTGCGTATTGTAGAAAGGAGTTATGAACTGTTATTGTTGTCTGTAACGAAATTATAATGTGAGGAACCTATTTCAATATGTATATATTGAAATAGGTTAATTATGTGGAAAACAGGCAATTCATATTTCTTTCTCTTTTCTATTTTATACATATTTTTTTCCTTAAATAAATATTTATTTTCTAAAATTATTTATTGTCAACTTCTTTAAATTATCCAGTATAATATTACCGTGCGCACATCCATTTTCGGGCGGGCCAAACGCACTTCAGTAATGCAGCAAGAACGCGCTTAATACGCTTTTAGCTCAATTTACGCTTTTGTTTTCATTTTTTGAAATCTGGCAATCTCGTTACGAAAATATTTTAAATCATTCTTGAAAAATTTCCCTTTCATGTAAGTTCATTTGAATTCGTTACTCGCTTTATAGATTTCATTTCATGTTTTATTTTGTTTCTTCTTTATATTTTGTTTTTACGTGATATTTTTACTTATTGTGTTCTATTTTATTTGTTGTAAAATTTTTGGAGTGCTTCTCACACTATTGCATTGATATATTTTGTTTTGGCTATATTGATGCAATATTAGAAAGCACTCTTTTTTGCGGATATAATCGTGTGAGCTGATGAAAAGATTATATCTTTTATTTTCCGGAATTTTTTAAAAAAAAATTTTCTTCCGGTTTTTGTTATTTTTATTATTATTTTTCTTTATTTCCCCTTTTTTCATTGATTTGTAAATTTTCCCTTGTTTTCTCTACATTTTAAACCTATTTTGATTTTACTTGCAGCTTATGCGCAATAAATGAAACTTATTGTTTTTCTTAATTTTCGTTGTGTTTTTTTGTTTTATTTATATATATATATATATATATATATATATATATATATATATATATATACAAGGTCTGGCTATTAATTTCCAGGACTTATGGAATAACTCAGAAGAAAAAAAAGTTAAACACATGGCCATTTAATATTATTCGAAGTAATCCCCACCAGCCGTAATGCACGTCTGTGCTCGGCTGTACAAATTTCGGAAAGAAGTTTTAAAGTCCTCTTTTGGAATGCTCTTTATTAGTGACGTTACAGTTTTCGTGAAGGCTTCGACATCATGAAATCTTGTTTCCTTCAGTGAATTTTTCTGCTTAGGAAGCAGGAAAAAGTGTGTGCTAGGTCTGGCAAGTATGGTGGATGCTGCGACTCAACGACACCATGCTGAGCTAAGAATCGCCTCACAGGCAAACGCAATGTGTGGACGCGAACTGTTTCAATTGTTTTCCGGCTTGCGTACGAACTGCGGCAGAACTGTGTGCGGATCATCTTCCACGCTTTCGCGTTCGAAAGCGTTTAAACCATTCAAAAGTTCTTGAGCGAGATAATGCTTCCTTGCCGTAAACTTGTTTTAACAATTTGTAGGTTTCTGCAGCTGTATTGCCCAATTTGAAGCAAAATTTAATGTTAATTCTTTGCTAGATTTCATTTCGACAACAGGAATTTAAGAGCTCCGTTTTAAAGCCCCTTTCCACGAGAACCACTCACTTCAGAATGGCGCCGATTGCACTGCACATGCGCAAGAAAACACTCTTCAATATGCAATCATTAGCGCCATCTTCCGGCTTTTCTTTCTCCTACAGTTACGTCAGTCCTGGAAATTAATAGCCGGACCTTGTATATATATATATGAAATCTTTTATTTTCAGATTCTTGTGTTTCATAGCCCAGTGTTAAAATGGAGTTTGTTCGCAGAAATGGTTCGGCATTATCTCTACTAATACAGATTTTTACTATTTTTAAAACAACTAGGTAAGTAATTTATAAATTTTTATAGGTTCCTATACTTCTCTTTATATCATTTAGCTAAGAATAAATAAAAGAAAGGGTAATAAACGATTGTCAGATTTTGAAATTTATGCAAAGTAATAGTAATCTTCACCTCATTAGATGTTTAAAGTACTTATTTGTCAAAAACGGAGTCTAAAATTATAGACATAGTAAGGGTTACACACTAATAATTATGTGTAAGAAACTATATTATCAAAACTCTGATGTATTAATAACATACCTGCCAACTTTAAATCCCTTCCATTATCATTTTTCCCAGTGGTATTAAAATGGAATTAAAACTTCAATTTTAAGTAATCAAATACGTTGCATTTGAAAGAAATTAAGTTGACTACCATACTAACTAATCATATTTTTCAGTATTAGTATGGTAGTCAACTTAATTTCTTTCAAATGCAACGTATTTGATCATTTTTGTAAGAATAGTGGTGATCAAAATAATCTAAAAATTAAGTTTATAAAAGAAAAAAATAGCATATACTTACTACCACTTTAAATATGAAAATAAAATCTTCCGGAAGAGTTGGCAGGTATGCAATAAACAAAACACTTAAGTACTTATTTGATTTTTATATTAAAAAGCGGGGAAGTTACCAAGAAATATCGTTTACGTCTTTCAGTTTGCTGTGCATTTAAGTTTTTTAGTGTTGACAAATTAAACAGCTTCAAGTTACCTTAATTGTTCTTTTCGTTACCATAAATACTATGAAAACTAGGACTTTCGGGTTCACAAATATGCACATTAAAACAAAAATGTCGAATATATTGGTTGGTTAGTACACAAAATGTAGCTCAACTCATTTCTATGAAAACTCCAACAAATATTTATCTCACATGTTTGATGAGATAGCCATTTTTCCTGCAAACTTGATGGTAAGGCTTATGAGGATTTGTGTGAGCTGTACCACCGAAGACTTGAAAAAAGGTCTTCAACAATATATGATATACAGTGATACACGAAAGTCAGCATACACCTTTCAAAATTAACAGAAACTTATTTATTTCCATTATTTACCTAAGAATTGAGTTCAATTTAGCTTAAATTGATTAGAAAAAAAAAATTGATGAGCGAAAACAGCAGTTTTTTTATTATTAGACATAAAATAATATAAAATATTGGAGAATCAGTCATTTCGCAAGTCACGAAAGTGAACATACAGGAAATTCTACGTTTGAAATTTCCATATTTTTATATTTAGTTGGTCCACCTTTTGAATTTAAAATAGCTCTCATACGATTAGGCATTGAATAGACCAGTCCTTCGGTTACAGTGCGGGGGATTTTTTGCCATTCTTCTAGCAATGCCTTTTTAAGATCGTCTTTGCTTTTAATTCGCATTTTTCTGATACTTCTGTCCAGTTCATCACATAAATTTTCGATAAGATTCAGGTCGGGGCTTTGAGGAGGGGAGTGCAGTTGTCTTGGAGTGTTGTACAACTGCCATTCCTTGACAACACCAGCTGTGTGCTTTGGATCCTGATCTTGTTGGGATATCCAGTCATTTCCTATGCCTAATTTTCTCACTGATTGCTTCAAATTGTTTTCCAATATATTCAAATAGACAAAACGATCCATAGTGATTTCTATAAAGACTAAATTGCCTACACATGAAGCTGAAAAACATCCCCAAACCATCACTGAACCTCCGCCATGTTTTACTGTAGGAATCAGATTCTTCAATTCTAACTCTGTTCCGGGTTGTCGCCAAACCTTTTGCTTACCATCCTAGCCAAAAATGTTAAATTTAGATTTGTCTGTAAAAATAACTTTGCTCCAGTAATCGAAATTATCGTTTTCATGAAGATGCGCAAATGCTAATCTTTTGTCTCTATTGACTTTACTAATGAGAGGTTTTTTACGATGAATTCTGCTATTATATCCTTCTTCTCTCAAGGCTCTTCTAACACATTCTGGATTTACATAAGTTTCTTTAACCTTTTCAAGATGTTTGGCTATGTCTACTGCAGTAGTTTTCGGATTATTACGAATTGTTCGAATGATTACTCTTTTATCTCTACCGTTCAATTATGGTGGTCTACCATTACGAGGCAAGTTTTCCGTAGTTTTTGTCAAATTATATTTCCTTATTATTCCTTGCACTGTAGCTCTACTTCAACCAATAATTTGACTTATTTGATTCAGTGATTTTGCCTCATTTTTCAATTTAATAACCAGTTCTCTGATTTCTAATGGTGTTTCAGTTCTTTTAGTTGCCATTTTAAAATTAATGAAATAAATTTCATTCAAAAATCTCCTCTAAAGCTTATATAAAACAAGGCACAATTCTTACAAATATATTAAGAGAATAAAAAGATGGCCAAATACCTGCAAAAATCTATTTAAATCCAACTGTATGCTCACTTTTGTGAGTTTGAAAAACGCATATTTTTAACTTAATCTGAAAATGATTATGATAATCTTAAAATGTTTGATGTCTATTGGGCACATAATGATTCAAATGCATACTGGTAGCTCTACGAATGAGAAAAAGAAATTTATTTGCATTTTATTTCAAAAAATGGGAAAATTTGCAAGTGTATGCTGACTTTCGTGTATCACTGTAGTTTGATCGGAAGCACGTAGATTCAAGTAAGGATCCAAGATATATGTCAATCAAGCAACTGATAAACTAATTTTTATTTTAAACGAAGCATCATCGACGCATGTATACACTTCCTCTTGCGTCTAACATTAAAGGCCTAATTATACATTGAGCGGTCTGTTTATTATACAAACCTTATACTCTTAATAATTAGAATAGTTGTCTCGATTTTATGCGATTTCCCGTCTTCGAAACCATAGTTTCCGCAAATCTTACTTTTTTTCCACGTTAGCATATATCTACTTCCTATTGAAACGTACTGCCGTTAAGAAAAAGTAAGATTTGCGGAAACTACTGTAATGGAGAGGAGGAAATGTGAAGAGTGAGAAAATCACGTAACGTTGAGACTCGGCGCCTATTCTATTTAGAACTAGTATAACAATCTTCCGTTTGGGCATTTGTAGTCGTTAAACCATTAATGGGCAGTTACAAATAGTTGTCTATATATGAAAAATGCCTATATGAAAAAAGTCGTAATAATATCTACATATTTGTTTATACCGAGTGGATATTTTTTTCAGTTACTCATTACTGCAACTCTAAAAAACACTGCGATGCTTTAATGTGAGCGTAATATTTGAGGTATCCTTACGTACCTTGTAAGTGCCGTGAGGTATCCTTACCTACCTTTTTTGTTAGTTTTACTGAGATGAATTCGTTAGGACTTTTTAGCTTTTTATAGGACTCAGCGAGCACTGTTTAATTTAATGATGTTAATTAATGTGCATTGTATTATTTTACACATCATGACTTTATGTTCTTTTTTTTAGATCACATATTTTAGAATTTGATTCAATTTTGCCTATCAATCCAGATGAATACGACAATCTGCAGCCTCCCAAAGAAAACGGTAATCTTTTATGAATTAAGGGAATATTGATTTTGATTAACTGAAGAAAATTGTATTGCAGAGTTGAAACAATGAAAATTCACTATTTTGATATTAAATAACTCACTAAATCTGGTCTCGCTGACCTGCCAAACACTCTGTAGCGTAGAGGTAGTGGGAGGTTTCCCTCTTCATATAACGCAAATGCGGGTTAGTTCCATCAAGAAGTCCTTCACGAATGCAAATTTCTCCCAATACTTAATGCAGGAGTTACCTTATCTTCTGGATTGGGTTCAAAATTACAAGGCTACGGAGTTGAACATTTCGTAGTCATAAACCCAAAATTGGGTCGGCTGTTCAACGAAGGTTTTTAAAAAAATAATTTAAAAAATGTAAAGATTTTCGGTTAATTTTGCCAACTTTTTTTTTAAAAACTAAACACAAAAACCTTTGAATTATTTAGAAGTAATAGTGAGTAAAAACCCTATAAATCAAATTTATTAAACAAAGAAACGTGCATTAAAAGATTAACACTTGAAAATATTTCTCACTGTCCGGAACAAGTTGGCATCTCCGATACGGTAGGCTTTCTAGCTCGCTAAAAGTGTTTATAATTGTTGGCTAAATTTTAATGAAACACCTGTTTACTATCTCAATTGAATTGACCTTTCCCTACCACTATTAACGCACTTTTTGTGAAAGTTGGCAAGTATGTTATCAATTGAATTGAAATTAGATTTTAATGGCACAAGATCCATATGAGGACATGCAGCGCCAAACAACACGTTTATACATGTCAAAAAGTATAATACATACTTACTTAATTTTTATAAAATACACTAAACATCGATAAAATACGACAAGAACAATCTAAGTTGATAGTGAAATAAAATCAGCCGAAATTGTCAATTCAATGAAATTTTATGAAATAGTTAAAATGTTACAAAGGCAAGAATATACTTAGAAACGTGAATAAAATCATGAGAAGATAAAATTTAATTTGCAATTTAAAATACCAATAACGCGAAAAAACACAAAAATGTTACAGAATGATGAGCATTATCTAAAAACCTCCATAGATAAAAAATAATAGAACTACCGAAAAGGAGATGTCGGTAAAAACATGGGCAAATGATTGAATATGATGAATAATTAATTAAACATTACAAGGGTTGCATTGAGGAGGAGGATCCCTAGATGGGTCAAGTCCAGTAAGACCAATTCGGAACAGGGTGAAATGAACATCCATGCAAGGGATTCAAATCGAGTTCGACAGAGTACAATTTATAGATAGTTTGGGAGTCCCATTGCTGTTTCCATGATGATCTTATAAACAGTCGAATATGTGATTTTGTGTCTAAGAAAGGGACGGCTGTGTTGGCCTAAATTATTGCCCGGAATTTCAACATAATTTGGTATTCAGCAGAACAAAATATCGAAACCATTCTTAAAATCAAGTGATATTCATTTCACGACAAATAAAATTCAATTTCACTGATTTTTACCGTAAAGATAAATCCTGTCCAATAAACATCAGGAAAATAGAAATTATTAATCGTAACTGAACTCGGTATTACTTGCAACTGGAATTGAATGCATTTTGATTATTGAAATATATGTTGAAAAATGATTACGTTTTTTTTTAAAAATAAAAAGTGCATTTTTTGTGGGTGTTTGACAATTTGAAAACTTTTGCTTCACTCTGTAATTTTAGGGTAAGGAGAACTTCGAATTCTTCGGAGAAAGTTTTCGAATTCTTTCGTAAAAAAGGGGAAATTTTAATATTTATGTAAGAACTTCTAATTTCGCTATATTTGACTTCGTAAGATAACAATTACAAAAATAGTTTTCCAAAATCTTAAAATAATATTTTTATTAGAAAATTAAGTTTTAGTTATAGTTTTAAACGTTATTTCTTCCTCACTCTCGCTAGATTTAATATAAGATTTAGAAAATATTCGCTGCATTGCATTTTATTAAAGCTAGGCTTAATACTACTTATCTTTTTCCAACTTAGGGAAAGTATTAAATGGAGGGAAAAAAACTTTAAAATATTAAACGCACCAGAAAGAGACACAGAGTATGTTTAAATGTGCAAAGATTGATATACTTTAAGCGGAAATTCATATTTGGAGTTTCATTTTATCAGATTAAAAACTCAGATTTAATAAAAATGTAAATGTTTTGATTTCTCAGAAAGTACGTACTCGAATTTCTTGCTGATAAAATCGCAATCATTCCTAATATTTTGCTGGCGTCCTAATGACTAATAAAAAGTAGTTTCATTTTGAAATTTCATTTATCATTAGCACTTTGTAATTTAAAACCATTTATTGAAATACTAAATTAAGAAATGATATTTTTACTAAAAATAAGAACATGATTTTTTTGTTTTTACTATCTTGAAATTAATTAGTCATATTTGTCAAGTTTGATTTAATGTAAACGTTTTTATTTTCAATGTACAGATGAATTTCTAAGAAAAAACATATTTTGATGAAACTTTTTTTTTAATTTTTAAGATGATGAATGGTTTTATTTAAACTGCTGTTTGTAGAAAATGCAACACCATGAAGGAATCATCAGAATCAAATGAAATTCGCAGCAAATGTCAATTATAGGATATTATGCAAATTAATAAAGTTTCAGAGCCATCGCGCGTGCGTGGCGCGCGCAGCGCCCTCTGAATTGATGCTGAAAGCGTATAAATAAAGTGCTGTAGCGGGACGTTGAAAATAGTCTATGATTATTTGTTAGTGGCAAACGTTTAGTGAGACCTGAGTATGCCTCCACGACGGAAGAATAAGAAATTCAAGCAACTTACGGAGTTTGAACGAGGGAGGATAATCGGCCTTCGAGAAGGAGGATTTTCCTATCGCGCAATAGCAGCTCGTATGCAGCGGAACAGTTCCACAGTGATGCGAGTTTGGAAGCAGTGGACCGACGAGCACCGAACAACTCGAAAAACAGGCACTGGACGACAGAAGGTGACGTCAGAGCGCGATGATCGACACCTGCTCCGCATGGCGGTGAATGATCGCACAGCTTCCTCCAGGCAGCTGGCAGCACATTGGTCTACTGCTACAGGTGTACAATTGTCGGCTTCGTCAATTCGTCGTCGTCTGCTGCGCCGTGGATTGCGTGCAAGGGTGCCATTATACAGGATTCCCCTCACGGCGGATCATCGACGGCTGCGTCGGCAGTGGGCTCTTGAGCACAGAGACTGGCGAGCTGATTGGCACCAAGTTGTCTTTTCAGATGAATCACGCTTCAATTTGTGGACCCATGATGGCCGTGTTCGTGTTAGACGTTATGCCGGTCAACGCTGCCTTCCTGAGTGTATTATTGAACGACATAGTGGTCGAACACCCGGAGTTATGGTCTGGGGTGCGATTTCGTATCATGGACGATCCAATTTGATACGAATTGAGGGTAATCTCAATAGCAACAGATACGTCCGTGAAGTGCTACAGCCCGAAGTCGTTCCTTTCCTTCAAGGCATCCCTGGAGCTATCTTTCAGCAGGATAATGCACGCCCACATGTTGCGCGGACTGTTAGAGACTTCTGTTCAGCACAACGCATGCAACTTCTTCCTTGGCCTGCTTATTCGCCGGATATGTCGCCTATTGAGCACGTGTGGGATATGGTTGGTCGGCGTCTCACTCGTGATCCGCGTCCTGCAGTTTCCAAAGACGAACTTTGGTTGCGCATACAAGCGATATGGAATTCTCTTCCTCAAGCAGATATTCAACATCTGTTTGACTCCATGCCACGTCGTATAGCAGCACTTATTGCAGCGCGTGGTGGCTGCACCAAATACTGATTTCGGACGCTTAATTTGTTTCTTTTGTTTTGAAAATTTCATCATTTATTTGTATCAGTACAAGTCGTTTCTGCATTAAATTTCATTTGATTCTGATGATTCTTTCATGGTGTTGCATTTTCTACAAACAGCAGTTTAAGATGATGAAAACATTTCAGTATTTTAATAAGAAAATTTCAAAAATCGATTCGATTACTGAGGTCGCTATAACGGGAGTTCACGATAGATTTTTTTTTGACCAAAATAACCCACCTTTTAGTTTAAAATCAAGTTAATTTTTATTCTCATAATTTAGAAATTTTAAATGCAATGTAATTCCTCTGTAAGTCACAGTTTCCGTTTTTTACACATTCTGATTGAAATTATTTGTAAAGGTTACAATAAAACAATTGAATTTTTTAAATAAAGTAAGAATAATTTTTATTTTCGCAACGTTAATTATAAAAATATAAAACTTTTCCAATTAACTGACGGACTGAAACACTGAAATCCGAGTTCCTAACATTGAGGGGTTATCTATTTGACAACAAGTGTGCTAACTGCTCCGAACTTGACGAAATAATTTAAAAACTTGTAGATTTTCGGTTAATTTTGCCAACTTTTTAAAATGCGATGGTTTATGCGTAACAAAGTTGTATATGATATAAGCTTCAAGAAACACCACCTCTATGTAGCGACTTCTATTTATGACCACATTTGGGAGGTACGGAATTTTTTCCATAGACTTTGTGTTGAAGAAAACCTTTAAAAACCTCTTCCAGCAACCGGAAAAACTCCTACATCAAATGCAGAAAAGGTCAAATTAGGAAACACGAAAAAATATCAAAACAAAAAATGCTAGTAAACAAATAAGTAGATTAAAATGCATTCAAATCATTTGTGTGAGGTACGCACAAAGGAAATGACACCGACTAAAATTAAAATCGCTTACGAAAAATCAGGTACTTTCGATAACATATTGAAGTCAATGGAGGTAACCTTTAACCTCTTCGAGACAGGCGAGTCATATATGCAATCTCTAGGTGTCGATAATCAGGGTAAAAAAAGATAAAACTAGTAGCCAAACTATTTTATAGCAGTTTATTTGTGATCGGGGTTATAATAGTTTGCTTTTTATAATTCACCACTACTTAGTTCGAATTAAAAATTCTATAGTTGCACTTTTAACACACAAGAATTGAATGTGTTAGCTTTTAAGTGAAGGCAAAAATAAGTCTGTCAAACTAGCTATACCCAAACTTAACCGGTTAACGCCCAGCGTCATATACACTCAAACCCCGCTATAGTGAACACGGTTTATAGTGAACTCCCGGATATAGTGAACAAAATATTCGGTCTCGTGCCTTGCACATATAATGTTATTTTTTGTGGATATAGTGACCAAAAAAGTGAGGAAGTTGGATATAATGAACTTTTTTCTGTTTTCGACTGATTTTTTTCTTCATATTTTTGTAATAATTTTGAAATTTCTACTTCAAAATAAATACATATACCGATTTTTAAAACCATCTATAGAGGGGAATGTAGCGATAAGCATTTTTTCTTGTTTGTTTCTTTTATCTCACTTTCCCATCCCTAAACAAACCAAGTAGATGTTTTCAACCCAGGCAGATGATGCACCTGTAAGGGTGCAGTGTGATCAATATGCATTTTCTGGCAGAAGGAATGAGTAATTATTCATTATAAGTTAAAGGGTTAAACACTAATCTGCGTAGATAAAGCCCTCATTTCAACTCCTTTTTGCTCTCATTTCAGTTTTAAAAAAAAACGGCAAACAAGTGTCTAAAATTTAACTATGGCGAGCAGTAAACGTAAAACGTTCTCCATTGATGATAAAATGGGCATAATCAACAAAATTGAAAATGGATGTAATGAAGCTGATATTTGCAGGGAATATAAACTATCCAAATCTACAGTTTGTAACATATGGAAAAATAGGCAATTAACAATTTCTGCGCATGAAAAAAATTTAGATGGCAGAAAAACGATTTAAAAAGTGGAATAACAGAAATTCAGAAAAAAAAAACTATCTGAGAGTCGGGAAGTGTTTCCATATCTGATGTTGAGGATTTCTCATCAGCTAAAGATTACTAATTTCTAAAAGACGAAGAGTAATAAAAAATAATAAATTTTTTGCTACTACATAACATTTTTCAGTCATTTATTTGAATAATAAGTAATAAAACGGAGGAGTTTGGGAACCATTAGTTAAATTGCCTGCGTAACGGATATAGTGAACTCCCGGTTATAGTGAACAAAAATGTCGGTCCCTTGAAGGTTCACTATAGCGGGGTTTGACTGTATTTAGGACAGTTCCTTTTCTCAAAGACATTCATGGTGGTGGGAAACTTTTTTCAGCATTTTCATTTATCTGGATGAATTAAAAGATTCTCAGATACCACAATGATTTAGTTATTTCTGATTAGATGTAGAATTATAAGGAGCAAGTACTTTTTGATCTATCAAAGGCTTTCTGAATGCCATAACAGTAGAAAAACCAATTAATTTCGATAATATATATACCACTTTTTCTATAAAACCACTTTTTGTATCATTTCAATATATAAATTCCGGACAAAACGGGTTAAGCTACCGCTTTTTGTTTTCACTATCTTGATTCTGATTCCGTACGATTCGAAGAAGAGGTAAGTAAAAACTCTATAAATCGATTATTACACCAAGAATCATTCATTAAAAGACTACCATTCGAAAATATTAATCCTCTATCCGGAGCAAGTCAGCATCTCTGAGACAATACTGACATGATCTCGGAGATTGCCCACGTGCAATGCGTTAAGCTTAGGCAAAAACATAATTATTATTATTTCTGCCTACAACTATATTTCACTTCTCGTTTCATTACCACTTGAAAAAAGTTTGCAGGTACGTGTTTGTTTGTATAAAGTTAAAAATCAAATTGTACAAAATTAAAAATTTTTTTTTAGGTGAAGCTACGGTTGTTCGGTTTCATGTTACCGTCCTAAGCATCGATACAATAGATGAAGGTTCAATGGTGAGTATGGAAGTTTAGCAAGATTCTAATTTTTTATGTCACACAAACATTTGTTATATATTTCCATAAGAAAAGATACGGTGTGATCTAAAATAATGTAAATTATATTGTGGAAATATATTTTAAAAATCACATCAACTTTTCGTGACCGTTCAACCCATATATTTTAATACTGAGTTTTAATTAAACATTTAAAAAAAAACTTTTATTGTCAAATATGTCTCAAAATTGATGAATATTTTATTGAAATTAACTCTTTTTACTCGTTTCTTTCCAACGTAGAAAATTAATAAATAAAACGGGCAGAACTGAAGGTTTACAAAACGAAACTCGGATTGTTTGCCTACTTGTCACAGGAATGCCAAAGCGCTCCGCTTTAGGAAAAAGATTTTATAAAATGGTAGTGAATTAGAAACTAAACCTTACTTAATCAAATTCAATATTACCAATTGACGTTTTTACTTAACACTAGATATATTGATTGTAGACTTAAATCAAAAATAAAGATAAAACATGATTTGATATAGAAGGAATTCTTTTCTCTTTTTCTCTTTATTTAACTAAAACTAGGTGCCTAGGCCGCGCAGCGGCCCCTAACCCATTCATCATGAAGTATTTACAAGTTGAATTAAAAAACATTTTGAATTATGCAGCATTTAGGTAGCATTACAGAAGATCAAGCATATTTGCTTGATAAATTAAACATGATTTGATATTTAATATAAGTCATGATTTATGCAATAATCAGAAATTTTCGTGAATATAAAAAGCACAATTGATATTTAAGCATTGATTGGTATTAAATTTGATGCAGTCATAGGTTGTGATTAAAGTATGAAATTAAATTAATATATAAACAAGTACAGATTAAACATGATTTGATATTTAATATAAGTCATGATTTGTAAAATAATCAGAAATTTTCATGAATATGAAAAGCACAATTGATATTTAAGCATTGATTGGTATTGAAGGAATTCTTTTTTTACTTTTATTTACAAAAATTAGGCACCTGGGCCTCTTAGCGGCCCCTATCCCATACATCTAGAAATTTACAGAAAATTTATAGTAATAACATTTTGAATTTAGCAGTCGATGTGGTAGCTAATAGAAAAACAAGCACTTTGCTTGAGTAAATGTAACATTTGAATATCTGATTCATCGAATCTAAGTTGACATATATAAATATAAACATAATTTGACATATATATACGTAAGTTGACATAAATAAATATTAACATAAATTGATACATATTTCACTAATTAAATTTCAATATTTTAACTAGCACATATTTAATTATGACATACATTGAAGTTCATTCGAATACATTGTAGTAGCCATAAAATTAAATCAAGCCGTTCGCTTGTGAAATAATAAAACAATGAAAAATTCAAAATGTCAAATTGACGTTTTTACATAACATTAGAAATATTGATTGTAGACCTTAATTTAAAATAAAGATATAACATGATTTGATATGTACAATAATTGATTTCTGAAAAATGAAGAACATAATTGATGAATATAGATAAATTATACCTTGATTCATGATAAAATAACATATTTGGAGAAAATGCAGTAAATATATTTTATTAGAGAAATATTGTTCCTTAAATACAATAGAATTTGCAAAAGAATTTAACGTGCATAAGTTGATAAATACATATGCATTAATTGGCTATATTTTCAGAAAATAAAATTTGATTTAATTTAATTTAACATAAGTAAAAGTCTACTGTGAAAAGTTCAGTGAATTTAACTTGAGAGTCTTGGAAATAAAAATAGAACTCACTGTGATTGAGATGTTTCCCCGATGATATCCCGCAGAAGACGTAGCACTTCTTCATTTTTGAGCAATTCCTGTAATTCTTTGATTAATGACACTAATCGGTGAGCAAGTTTAGGCGTTGAATTTGATGTTGCTCGAGGGCTCCTTCTGCTGGGGTTGAAGGATTTCTAACTTGAACTTGAACTAGAGTAGAATACAGAGTGCCTGTCCGCGAAGCGGACAATTGACTCTTTCATCTGTGGTAGTGCCCGTGGGCGCCTGTAATGATGTTGGTAAAAAGATAACCACAGGAGTGCTGTGGATGTCTTGGGTGATGATCGGCATGATGGGGAGATCACTGCGCTACTGCTTGTCGGCTAGCAATGATCGTAGTAGATTCATGAGGTCTTGGTCCTTCAGTAGTTGCTGCATTTCTTTAAAAAGTAGCAGGAATCTGGTGGCATTGTCCGAGGTTTTTGTTGGCTTGGTCTGTCGTCCTCTGGATTTTCTTTTGGGTCTTGCACCGCAGCCTGGGGGTTGAAGGATTTCTAACAAAGCAACACGTTATATGAATATTTGTATTATTTAAATGTAGTGGTATGCAACAAAAAGTATATAATGCATATTTATTCGGATGGCCGGAAAATTCGTGCCTATTTTAGATAAGAGAAGCTCCCAAAGGTTCGCATAAAAATATTGAAATAGTAGCCAACTACTTATCAACGCAATTGAAGTTTTTCTAATTTCGCAACCACTTCAATCTAGATAATATTCATCTAACATGTATCAGATTTCTGTTGATGCAATAAGTTAACAAATCTTCGTAGTGATCATGAAAATTTAAAGAATCACTTTTAAAAACAAGACATTTTTTTTCTCCAATGGCAGACACTGAATTTGAATCTTTGCCTATGAAGATGCCGGAATTGTTACTCATTTACTGTTACCCAGTGGGCACCTGTGAACCAAAGTCAGGGCGGCGAGCAACGTTGCCAACGCCACAAACACGTTTATAGGGTGGGCCACATTCACACATCACACACAACAGAGGACAGCACAAAGAGAAAGAGAGAAACATCCATGCCCAGAGCGGGATTCGAACCCGCAGCCAATGGCTTAGCAGTCAGGCGTGCTAACCGCTCGGCCACCTGGTCGGCAAAAACAAGAAATATGCTTTATAGTATAAATTTTGCTACCATTGGACATGAAAAGAACCACTCGCCACCTGGCGAATCACACAAAAGTGGTGATTTAAATTAAGTAAACAACCGGTCTTTTTTTCTCATTTTTTTTAAAAATAAAACACGTTTAATTGTAAAAGTACGTCTATGTAGAAAGAATCTGTAAAACCGAATATTCATATAAATGTCCAATGCTTACATTCAAAATTTTGATCCTTTAAAATCCATCAATTTGTGGTGGAAAAATTCGTGTGGAAGATTAGTTCCTTAACAATTTACAAATTAAATGTATTTTGCCTCCCCAAATATTTTTAAATTATATTCTTTAAAGTCAGTGTGTTTAACTAAATTTTGTTACATATTCAGAATATTTTTTATTGATGACTTAACTTTTTATAGCCGTATATTATTTCTAATATGAATTATTTTTCGAAATATAATTTAAGCAGAAAGAAGTTTTCAGGTAGTGGCTTTTAAATTATAAGGACTAATCGATATCAGTCACAGACTCATAGAGTTGGAGGAAAAAGTGGCTACAAAGTTATTAGTCAACCGGTCATTGGCTATTAATGTAAATTTAAATTTTCAGATCTACTACCACCTGAATACTTATGACAGAGCTTTGAGAGCTTTACCTATCAAACATTATGTACGAAATATAAAAAATAAATTATATTATATAGTCCCTATTTAAATTGATCGGTAACAATAGGAGCTGTCCACTTTTTCCAAGTATTTTTTAAAACTATAGTCCACTTTAGTTGGTACGTTATAATGCAAGGGTTGAAAGTTTGACTTCATAAATTAAGTACAATATAAATCTAAAGTAGTAATTATACAGGGATGCCAACTGCTCCGCTTTCTGGAATAGTTTAAATAAAGTGGTAGCAAACTTCGTTAGAGAATGATGGTTACGCCTACTTTTTAGTAGTGTAACCAGTAGATGATACTTAAAATTATTGATATTTAGTGGTGCGAAAATTACTTAAAATGAAAAATAATAAACAATAAGTAACTAAAATTTCGCTACCACTAGAAAATACTATTTTACAAAGCGGAGCAAGTTGGCATCCCTGAATTAATATTAGAAAAAAAAATTATCTATTCATTTTAACTACCAACTTTCTATCGTGTGAGGTTAACTTCTGTATTTTAAAATTATTTATATTGTTTTTGTTTTATTAATTGTGGTAGTAAGATTTATGTTAAATTTCTTAGCTGTAGACAAATCACAAAGCAATTTAATCATCACTTTTAATTTGTCCCGAAATTTTAGGGTAGAGCGATTTATAATATGTGAAATACATAATTCATTTGTCTTTGCGTACTGTGTTTGATGCCCAATCCCGCATATGAGAAATTTCAATGCCAAATCTGAAAGCTTTGGTGACGTAGATAGATCGAACAACAGAACTATTACTTACGAACTGTATCGTTAGACATTTTGATTGCTACAAGAGAAAATGCGACTAATCAATTCTGCTATGTGCACGGAAGTTGCATCGATTTTCTCAACAAATAAAGAACTTATTGTGTGTGTCTTGATGTTCACTTGAGTGTTTCTCTCTCCGAAAGAAGATACTTTGATTCGAATGTTCCGTGCTGGTATTCTTGATTAAGGTTTTTTTTCTGACTGAAGTAAATAATTATTTTCTCAAGAAATATGTTTTGGTTAATATTTGTTTTATAGGGAATGATTTGTAAGAATGATAAATATATTATAGGTACAAAAGAGTTTATAAATGTTTTACTCTAGTATTGTTTTACAAGGAAAATGGTTAAAAGATACAACTATTGATAATAGGGGAAAGAAAGATATAAAATGTTTTAGCTTAATATTTGTTTCATGGTAGTAAGTTGAAGATAAAATTTTCCAGATTAATATTTTTTTGATTTGGAATAAATTAAAGAAATGATATATATAAAATGTTTTACGTTAGTACTATTTTACAGGAAATAAATTGAAAAAGATATAACTGTTGTATATAAGATTAAGAAAAGATGATAAAATGTTTAGATTTATTTCATGGAGAATAAGGTGGATGGTATGATAAAATATTTTAAATATGATAGAGAAAAGATGATAAAATGTTTTATGTTAAAATCTATCTTATTATGATGGATTGGATTGGATTGAATGTAGGGTTTAGTGGCACAAAGTCCAAAAGTGGACATGCTGAACTAAAAATACGGTAAAACAGTTCAAAAGACAAAATGCATGCAACACTTTAATTGTCGTACAATTATAACTGATAAAATGGTATAAGTTGGTGAATAGAATCAGATAAAAGGTATGAATAAAATCAGATAAAAAGGTAGAAATACGATATAAAATACACGAAGTAAATAAAATAAGTTGTTTGCAATTGCAGATGCATTAAAACATTTATATATATTTAAAAATACCAACAGCACGTAAATACGCAAAAATGTTAGGGTGATGAATTTCATCTAACAAATCCTGCGTGCATTTATCTTATGATGATTGATGATAAGTTTAAGAGATGGCCAAGTATTTTCACCAATGTTTATTGTTACAAATAAAATAAAAAAATTTATATTTTACAATTTAAAAATTAAATAATGTATAATGATGTCATTGCAAATTAAATATTTCATTTAAATAATAATATAATCAATGGATGTATGATTGATTGATGATAGGTTTAATGATGGTTACGGAATTACATTAGTTGATGATGCATCACAATAATAATAATATTATAAATTGAAATAGAACGAAATTGTATTAAGAGATAAAATATTCAGTCATCAATTGAAAAATAAACAATTGTTGATTTTAAAGTAATAAAATTAAATTAAGGCTGGATATAGAATTAAAAGGAATTAATAAATTAAGGGAAACACGATCGTTTTCGAAAAGTGGTTCAAGAAAACGAAAGCAGAATGGCAATAATAATGGTCACACAATGTGAGGTAATCATTAAACTGATTGGTATCACCAAATTTGTAATAAGGTGGTATTTTTTCCCATGGTATTTAAAATTTGTAACTCAATAGGTTCAAAGATCACACAATGTGAGGTAATTATTAAACGAATTGGTATCACCAAATTTGTAATAAGGTGGTATTTTTTCCCATGGTATTTCAAATTTGTAACTCAATAGGTTCAAAGATCACACAATGTGAGGTAATTATTAAACGGATTGGTATCACCAAATTTGTAATAAGGTGGTATTTTTTCCCATGGTATTTCAAATTTGTAACTCAATAGGTTCAAAGATCACACAATGTGAGGTAATCATTAAACGGATTGGTATCACCAAATTTGTAATAAGGTGGTATTTTTCCCATGGTATTTCAAATTTGTAAATCAATAGGTTCAAAGATCACACAATGTGAGGTAATTATTCAACGAATTGATATCACAAAATTTGTAATAAGGTGGACACAAAAAAATAATCAAAATTATCGATTTAAGGCAATGACTTGCTATAATAACTAAACAAGTATATGCCCCAAAACAACAAAACGTACTCACGGCATACAGCAAGTATTAAAAAAAAGAACACATTGAAATAACGAGACATTTGATTCACCCAAATTTGATTTAATTTTTTAATCATATTCTTGCTTCCATACATACTTTTTTACAAACTAAAAAGCATTCCTTTTTTTCAACAATGTTTTTACTAAGACATGCTTAAATTAAATTAAAAATGAAATAGGTGACAAGAGTAAGGATTTGCAATAAAGCACAATACATTCTAAAAAATACAAGAGGAAGATATATTTAAAGGGTGATAAGAAGATAAATACAAGAGGGAAACTTAAATCGAAAGGATCTTTAATTTTTTTTTAAAAAATTCAAAGGTAACATTTAAAGTACTGAAATTTATAACGATTTAAGGATTTTGTAAACATATTAAAGCCAAAGAAAAAAGATGTAGATAAAGTGATTAATTCCCTCGATAGTTAGAAAAGCAGACGATTAAGATTGGCTAAGTAAGCCCCCCTCCCCAGCAAAAAAAAGGAAATAAATGAAGAAAAAATTAGCCCATAAAATTGGCGATCTTGTGTAAAACTAAGTCATAAAATACTTTCAATAACATCCTCTTCCAAAAGATGGCAAGATACTAAAGGGGAAGAAAGAGGCTATTTCTTCACCATAAGAAATTTAAAATCAGACCGCAGATGCAATGACAGTTGACCAGCAAAGAAAGGAGGATAGAAAGTTAAGAATCTTTCCGAAAATAATATTTGTTTATTCTAAAGACCAGATAACTCTTCACGGCAAGAACAAATTTAAAATCATCGCATTGCTTCAAGTGTAAGGCACTTAAACTATGGCTTTTTTATTTTTCTTGGCGACAGAGCTTCGAAAAACAGAGTTTAACTAATTTCCGCGATTTCATGCAGCGCCAAACAAACGGTTTTTAAAACAAATCAAAGAGATAATATACAAAGTAAAAATTTATCGTATTAAAATACATGAAATGATTAAAACGGGTAACACACAAACGCATTCAAAGTGAATAAAATCAGATGAATGTGTAAAATGGTGAACTTGCACAAAATTGGTTAAAATAGAATGTAGGTTATATACCACTAAGTGAATGAAGTTAGGTAAAAACAGTTATATACAATATAAATTACCAATAGCATGTAAAAATGCTATTAAATACAGGGGACTTTAAAAACCAACTTTCAGAGTTTTTATGATACATTTATGAAACTTGCAGTATTTACTTATAATATCTTTAAAAAGCTGTATACAAAATTTCATGTAATTTGAATGATAAATTTTAAAGTTATTGAACTTTTAAAATTTTAAAATAGCATGAAATCCGATAAAGTCAAAATACTCCATGGGGCTTAAAATTCATTGCAGAATCATACTTTATTTTTTATATGACTCGTTTTTGATTTCCAAATAAAAGTTACCATCATTCAGTGGCTAATTATAGTGCTCTAGCTCAAAAAACACACTTTTTATGTATCTCATGAAAATTTCTGGAAAAATTTAAAAAATCTTAAACTTTTTTTTACTATAAACAAATTTTATCAATGTTCTAGGTAACTGTCAGTCGTAACCTTTTACAAAAGAAATAACGCAAAATTCTACAAAAACTAATTCACCATTTTTTTATTCTTTTTCATCCATTGTTCAAAAAAAAAAACCAAAACAAAAAAAAAATGATCATATCTATAATATCAAGCTTTTAGCTCGCAACATCAGAAAATGCGTGTTATTACATCACGTGACCCTGACACCTTCCCCCCAGAGTCATATTAGATCCAAAGATCGAATATGGCAAATAATTTAAGGGTCACACTTTACACATAAACAAACTATGTTTCACATTCACCCAAATATTCACTGAATCTTAGGTTTAACTTAACACTAGGTATTTACTTTAATCACCTAATAATAATAATAGGAAAAAATGTTCAGAGTCTTATTTTAGTTTATATTTACAGTCTGGACAATGCATCTGCATTACTAAGTTTCGATCCTTTGATGTGACTTGCCTCAATATCATGGCGTTGAATGGCTAACGCCCATCTCTGCAACCTCGGGCTTTGGGGTGTCGCACTCGTCAGAAATACTAGGGGATTATGATCAGTTAATAAAATAATCTTAGCACCACAGAGTAAGGTTTCAAATCTCTGCAAAGCCCAAATAATAGCATAAGCTTCCCTTTCAATTGTAGACCATTTCTGTTGAGTTGAATTCAGCTTCTGGCTACCGAAAGCTATGGGACGAATATTTCCTTCTTCATCTAACTGACCTAAACAACATCCGACCGCATTTTGAGATGCATCCGTATGCAAGTAGTATGGTTTCTCTATGTCTGGGACTTGTAACTCTGCGATCTTACATAGCGACGTCTTCAATTCCTTGAATGCCTTCTCAGCTTCTTCGCTCCAAGGAATCTCGTTAGGAACTTTCTTTTTAGTAAGCTCTGTTAGTGGAAGAGCAATCTTTGCGAAGTTTGGAATATACTGCCTGTAAAAGTTGCATAATCCCAAAGCACTTCTCAGTTGTTTTTTGGTTTTGGGTGCCTCTAATTTCTGTATTACTCTTATTCGTTCTTTGTCAGGAGCATGTTTACCTGAACCAATAATATGTCCTAAGTATTTAACCTTTTGTCTAGCAAATTCGCACTTTCTCAAGTTCACGGAGAAATTAAAATATTCCAATCTCTTAAAAACTTCTTCAAGATGAATCAAATGTTCCTCCCACGTATCAGAAAATACTGCTAAATCATCGATATAAGCACAAGTGAAATCAGACATGGACTGAACCACTTTAGACATAGCTCTTTGGTAGGTTGCAGCAGCATTTCTTAATCCAAAGGGTAATACATTCCATTGGTACTGGCCTCGGTGAGTTCGGAATGCTGTGAGGTGTTTGCTGCCGTTCTCCATCGGTATAGCCCAATATCCCTTCAACATATCTAGCACAGTAATGAATTTCTTCTTTCCTACTAAGAAATTCAACTCCATCATATTTTGCATTGGATATGCATCCGGAACGGTAAGAGCATTCAAACTTCTGAAATCAATGCATAACCTGATTGTTCCGTCTTTCTTATGAACACATACTACCGGGTGTGCTATCTCACTTACCACCGGTTCAATCAGTCCTAACGCTAGCAATTCATTGATCTGTGCATCCACTTTCCCCTTTAAGTTTTCTGGTATCTTATACGTTTTTGGTTTCATCGTATCCTCCTCAGCTTTCAGCTTTATCGCATGTTTCCCAACTTTAGCTATCCTTATCTTCCCCGAAAACAACGTTTTGCGTCTATGTAAAAGATCTTTCAATTGATTTTGTTGCATTTTGGGTAAGTAATCCAAATTTAATCCTTTCAATGCTTCATAGCTTTCCACATCTGTAGGAAGAGTTGGTGTTTCGTATATTTCACCAAATTCATCATCAATATCATAGACAACTCCAACTGTTTGAATTCTCGCTTTGTATTCTCTCATTTTGTTAACATGCAATAATCTTAAATTTCCTTCAGGCATTTGCAAATAATACGAATTCGGTTTCACTCTTCTAATTACCTTTACTGGACCTATCCATCTGGCATATAATGAATTGGATGAATCATGCATTAGCACAAGTACTTGATCTCCTGGCGCAAATTCCCGGTATTTTTTCCTTCTATTGTAATATTTGGCATAATTACTTTGTTGCACATCACTTGTTAACCTTGCCTTTTCGGTTGCTATTTCTAATTTTCCTTTTAACTCTTTTAAATATTCCTCCGCTGATCCTTTCATATTCAAAGGTAAAAACATATCTCCGGCCCAAATTGACTTCAAGATAGATAACGGGCCTTTCGGTTCTCTCCCGTACATTAGCAGAAAAGGTGGTACTCCTGTAGTTGCATTTGGAACTTCTCGATAAGCCCATAGTACAAATGGTATATGTCGATGCCAATTTCTTCCTACTTCTCTAATAATGTGATGTAGCATATTTTTGAAAGTTTGGTTCCATCTTTCAATCAATCCGTTCCCTTCCGGATGGTATGGCGTTGAAAATCGCGGACAAGCTCCTAAAACCTTCAAAAACTCCTGCGTTAAACTTGCCGTAAAATTTGTCGCATTATCCACCACGATTACTTCTGGAATTCCTGTCCTACAGAATATTTCGAGCAGTGCTTCACATGTATTCCTTGCCGTTAACGATTTGAGCGGGACTGCTTCAGGCCATCTTGAATGTTGGTCCATCAAACAAAGGATATATTTATGTCCTTGTGCTGATACTGGATCTAGAGGACCAATTAGATCTACGTTCACCACTTGGAATGGAAGTTCAGGACGTGACACAGGTGTTATCGGAATTTTGTCTACTGAACGAACAACTCTTCTACCTTGGCACCCATGACATGAGCTACAATAAGCTTTAATTTCCTTGACCATCCCTGGCCAATAAAAGGAAAATTTAATTCTTTGAATTGTTTTACGAGCTCCTAGATGTGCTCCGAATACTGACTCGTGGGCAATTTCTAGTATTTTACCTTTTCTAATTTCGGGAATTACTAATTGTTGTATTCTATTCCCGTCCAACAGCTCTTCATGGCATAGTATATTATTTTGTATCACATACCCTCCTTTATTTTGCTTCCCCAATTTCCATGCTTCTTGGAGAGTATCGCAACTTTGTTGTTGTATCTTGAATCGTTCGGTTTCATTTCCATTCTTTTTATCACCGCATTCACCTACTGTTGGCTCCTGCTGCTCTTCTCCGTCACTTGCACTCATATATAACTGCTCCTTTCGGGAATCTGATCTTAGCTTCATAGCAGCAGTAAAACTGGGATTGTATACTCTTTTTTGTTCTAATAATGCCTCATAAGTTTCAGCATCCAACAAAATGTCAGCATTTAACCCATTGACGGCTGCTATCATCGTTTTAATTATAGGCGTAATATATCCTTCCGTTACCAAAGCGATTTCCACTTCTTTTAATTCAGCTTTTAGACTTTCGCCAAACGCAGGTTGTAGTATTATATGTCCTTTGTAATCCACTTCCTTACCCACTATATCGTTTTTAAATACACTTATTTGTGCACCAGAATCTACTACAGCTTCGTATTCATTTCCATTATATGAAATTCTAACTTTCTTAAGGGCAGCTATTTTTGGTTGAACGCCTTTACATTTTTTGTTTCCTATCATGACTTCACCGTTAAATCTTGCAGTGACTACTTTGCTTTCGATATTTCCATTTCTGAGTACCTTAACTTCGGATACTTGCCCTTCCGATACTTGAACCTCGGCCACTTTGCCTTCAATGTTTCTTCTCCTCTCTTTATTATCTCGTCAAAATCGTGCCAAGTGTCCTACTCGTCCACAATTAAAACATGTGACTGGATTTTGGGAAGAACTCCGCTTATCAATTCTGCCATGGTTGTTATGCTCATATTTATATCCTTCTCCAAATGTATGATATCTTCTACTAACCATGTTTGGTTTTTCCCGGTATAAGTTCCTATATGGTTGAGAAGCAATGAATTTAGTAGTTTGGTTATATTTCCTTGCATTCTCGTACTCATCTAACTTCTCAGCAAGTGTGTCAACTGAGCAAATTCTACTCCACTCATCAATAAAATGATTTTGTATGTCTCCAGGTACTAGTTCTTTTATCTGTTCGACAATGACAAGTTGTTTCAGGCTGTCGAAATCATTAATTTTTAGTCCCGAAACCCATTCGTTAAAATAGTTCGCCAATTCAAATCCAAAATCTCGCCAAGTGCTCTCAGCCGCTTTACAATGTCTCTTAAACTTTATTTTAAATGCTTCTGGGCTCAATTTAAACCTTTTCAATAACATACATTTTACATGTTTATAATCATTTGCTTTTTCTTCAGGCTCCCTTGCAATTAAATTCGCCATTTCTAGAGGCAATAATCCAACAAGATGCGTTACCCAATCTTCTTCTTTTATATGGACTCTTCGTGCTTGTCTTTCAAACAATATTAGATAAAAACTTATATCACCTTCTTTTGGATCAAAAGTACGCATTAATTTTTGCAATCCACCAGGTACATGTTCTCTTGTTTCTTCATTTCGAGAGCTGCTCGTCTCTCCTATAGTACCAGTATGTACCAATGAAGCTTCTATCTTCAACCTCTCCAATTCATATTCCTTTTCTTGCCGCTTTAATTCATCTTCCCTTTCCTGCTCTCGCCGCTTTAATTCACCTTCCCTTTCCTGTTCTCGCCTCTTTAATTCATCTTCCCTTTCCTGTTCTCGCCGCTTTAATTCGTCTTCCCTTTCCTGTTGCTTAATTTCATATTCTTGTCGCCTAATTTCATCTTCTTTTTGTTGGCGCTTTATTTCTTCTCTTCCACTAACTATTCTTTTTAATAATTCCTTCACAAACTCCTCTTCGTACTCCGTACTTGCCAATATAATCTTCTTTAATTCGGTAACTCTCATGTCTTCCGTTGCCGTTTCTCCTAACTCTTCCGCCAAACACTTCAAATCTACTTTTAAAGCTCTTCCTAAAAATGCCATTTTTCACCTACTACTTTCTAAACTGCACCTTCTTACAAAAAAAAATGCCACTTCCTAAACCAATTTCAAGACAATCTAAATAACTCACTATCTTCCATCAAACAACTTGAAATTCATAGAACAAACAACTACCAATCTTTTATTTCGAAATCCATTGGGGTTTCCCCGCGCATTTGTCAGTCGTAACCTTTTACAAAAGAAATAACGCAAAATTCTACAAAAACTAATTCACCATTTTTTTATTCTTTTTCATCCATTGTTCAAAAAAAAAACCAAAACAAAAAAAAAATGATCATATCTATAATATCAAGCTTTTAGCTCGCAACATCAGAAAATGCGTGTTATTACATCACGTGACCCTGACAGTAACAAAACATGGTAAGTTTTAATTACATGCATACATAGTACACATAAAACAAGTTTCAACCAAAAAAACTAAAAATTCAGACAAATGGAGCATTTCGAAAACACAAAAATCCGTCAAAATTTCATTTCGAGAAAATAGCAATTTTTAAAATTTATTTAAAATAACACTATTATTTGTGTATAATATCTAAAAAATGACTAATTAAGCATATATCTGTACTTTTATCTCCATTATTAGGTTGAAATGGATGAAAATTCAATTCAATATGTGCCTATGAAAAAAAATACACAAACGCACCTCTTTTGGGCTTTTTGCGCCAAATGCAGCTGAGGATGCTTTCATTGGCGTTCTGCGTGCTTGCAGACGTACATCGAGAAAGCGTCTCATCCGAGGCAAGTCGCTGATATACAGGGGTAATTTTCTCAACAACTTCATCCGAAAGATAGGTTTTCATTGACTGATGTGATTTGGGTTTTTCATTTAAGGCTAGTGCCCTTTTGAAAAAACACCAAGAATGTTCTCCGTCAGGGCAATTATGGTGCTGGGGCTTGGTGTCAGTGGACTTGCAATGGCAGAGTGTTGCATAAATTGCTTTTTTCATCAAAGTTATATTTGGAGCATTACACACAATTGCTTTTCTAAAATAATTTTGCAACTTCTTTAGATTAGCCTCAGTAAGTTGCCCCTTTTTTCTTCCACCAAGAGTCACTTTCTTTGTTCTCCATTCTTTCACCTTGTTTCGTAAGGCAGTTCCAAGTCTTTTAGCAACGTGATTCACACAGTCCTCTTTTTTTATTTCAACGCCACTGCCGTACACTTTTTGTGCAGTTAGGTACTGGTGAGTTTTGGCATCACCATCAGACAGCACAGTTGTATACCGCATGTTACACTCAGCTACAGAACGATTCCACAAAATCAAGGCAGACTCCATTTCCATGCTTCCCGATGAACCTTGAAAGTTTTTTTGGCACACAGATTCATGCGATTCTTTCCACACACCATACTCCGCAGAATTTATTCCTAGATCTTTTGCTGTCATTGTGCAATCATGGCAATATTTTGACAGCAGTTCATAGTCTATTACTAGTCCAATCAAAATGTCAATAACAAGGCCTATACCATAGAGAGAAGTATGGCCTCGTTTATGCCATGTTCCATCATACGAAACATTGATGTCTAAGGTATCACCCGGGGACAAGTTTGAATTCGATTCCAAATGTTTGCTTCTCACAGTTTCTCTAGAAACACGCAGCATTTCTGATTTCGTCAGAACGTTTTTCTCGGCAAGACTATCCAAGCATCTAGAGAATACTTTTTTGTCCATCGTAGGCATTCCTAAAATAGAAGAAAATGTCTCCATTGCTGCATACCCTTTTCCGATAGACAGGAATGCAGATACCATTTTGCAATTAACGTCAAACTTCTTACTGGAAGTTTCCCTCTCACTAGTGAAAGTTGAGCCAAAACTTTTACAGCAGCTTTCACATTTGAGCTCAAATTTTGATGCATACCCATATGTAATATGCTCTTCAATTTTTAGATTACATTTATTGCAGTCACTGCAATTCACATTTTTTTAAAGTGTGCTAAGAGAAGATAAATTTATAATATTGTACTGTGAGGTACTACTCTGAACATTCCCTTGTGTTTCCAGAGATGAAGAACATTCTGCCATGCAGTTCAACTGTGGCGAATCAGCAACAGAAAAACCAACAGTTTCGTTTTCACTTGTTTTCTTTGCCCACCTTAGTTTTGCATTTTCAAAACCGGCCCACTTCTTTCTACTCATCCTAACTTTCGGTTTTCTCCACTTGGAAGAAATAGAATCCATGATTCAATAAAAACATCAAATAAAACAACTCAAAAACGTAATAAAAACAAATAAAAACCTAACAAAAACAACTAAAAACCTAACAAAAACAATTTAAGAAGAATAATAGCTTTGTAAAAAGCTGTTTGTTGTAGAAATAACGAAAAAAGAGCAATATCGACAATAAAAATAAACGAAAGCATTAAATAATCAATCAATCAGCTAAGTAACTGTGTTGCCAATAATATTTACAGAAGAACCCTTCTGAAATGAATAATATAAAGCTCTTTTAGCTTAAAACGAAACTAAAAAAAATCGGCTGCTTCAAACTACCGACTTCTGTTTTCTGAATGTAAACAAAGGGGCGTGGCCTAATTAAAATCCTCATATCTCAGTAAAAAAGGGTTCGATTTTAAAAATTTTTTGTTTGTTTGAAACCTTACAACGTCTATTTTCTGAAAAAATAAAAATCTCAAAATCGAAATTTTGGTCACTTTTTTCAAATTTGAAGGTCCCCTGTACCCTTGGGCTTCATCCACCAAATCTTTTATTAATAAAATAGAGCTTTCATAAAAGGTAAGGCGATACTGGTAAAAACATGAACAAATTATTATAAAATGTGATGAATCGTGAACAAAATCTTTGCATTTGAGAGGAGCTTCCCCAAACAGCAAATGAAGATGAGTAAGTTGAATATATCCCATTCGTAAGGGAGTGAGCTTGTCATCTGCCCTGCGTACGTGCATTACAGGCCAAGGTTCCGAGGTAGGTTTAACAGAATGTAATTTGTTTTCGCTTAGAAGGTCCCAAGTGTTGCTACCATAAACATCGATCAAATTTGCGTATTTAGTTTTTGAAGTCAGAAAATGGTATTGATAAGGTTTATCTAGTTGAGGCAAATAGTGGAGCAGAGTCAGCCTTGTCCTTTCCGTATAATACTTACCACACTGGAAATGCAGAAAAATAAAATTTTAAAACTCTTCTTGTACAGAGATGTCAATATATGTTGATTAAAAATTAAAATCGGATGAGCTTCGTTTCTTTACATGTCCCAGCTGCCGCAGTACGCTCAAACTCTCCGAGTAAAAACAAAATAATTTTAGCTCGGAATGAAAAGAAATTAGTCGTAAAGCTATAAAGGGATGGCAACTGCTTCCGCGGAAAAAACAGAAGAAATTGCAGGAATGCCGTAGCCACAAGTAAGATCAGCCACAACAATCCCACAACCAACAATGTCCAGGGGATTTAGATCCGTTTGTAAAATCTGTATTGCATTGGGGAGGAGGTTCACCGAACAGCAGATGAAGATGAGCTAGTCTAGTGTGGCCAATTCGGAGACGGGTGAGCTTGACATGTGCACTACGGAAACACAACACAGGCAATGGATTCAAATCAATTATTTCAGCGATTTCAGGATAAACGTTCGATTCAAGAGTTCCTGGTGAGATCCGCTAAACATAAAGTGGAAATAGCCTAATCTTCAAAGCAAGAGCTACTTTTCTATGTAGAACCATTGTATGTTAGAACCATTTGTAATCAAATAGATTTTGCTACATCTTTAGCAAATTGATTGGATCTCTGAACAGGAGAGGTTAGCATGCAAGGGCTTAAATAAAAAGCCAAATGTTATTTCCCAACTAATATGAGATGTTTAGAATGTTTTATGATTACAAATTGAATTTTTGTTTTCAGACCTATGTAGCTGATATATTTATGTCCCAAAGTTGGAAAGACTACAGATTAAGGTTACCTGAAAATATGACAATGAAGTATCGGCTGCTACCTGTGAACTGGCTGAAACGTATGTGGAGGCCAGACTCTTTTTTCAAAAACGCTAAAAGAGTCACTTTCCAAGAAATGACCATTCCTAACCACTATATTTGGTTGTATAGCGACAAAACAATTTTGTACATGGTAAAGTAAGTAGTATATACATTTTTATGAAAATATTTATGTTGCATTAATGGCAATATTGGTTTCCTAATATACAACGTAAACTTATATGTAACGAAAATCTCAATAATATGTATTATTCTTCCTTTTTTTATTTAAAACTATTATAATGCAATAATATGCAGAAAAATTTAACCATAAACACTTAAAAAATTATTCTATTACAACAGTATTTAGAAAACTTCAACCATAAACACTCAAAAAATTTCTTTGATTATGAATTTTTAAAACGATAATAGTTACCCTTCTACGCTCTTAAACTTTAATATTTGCATTATTTCTGGATCACTCGAATAATTGTTGCTTTGTATTAATATGTACAAACAATTTAGGACTTTTCTAGCAACACCACTGCAATCCAAGATCCAATCACGTTTATAAATCTTTACTATATGAAAACGTAAGTAAAAAATGAAACAACTAAATAACTTTTGATCTACTTGTCGTATAATCCCGTACTAAGAAGTAATATTAATCGTTTAAAAGGATAACCTTTCAATTTGCTAATTGATTAGCATAGGCGGTATGTTAATCCATTTTTTGCTAAAGGTGCTTAAACGCACCATTTCAGTTTATATATTTTAAAATCACTGTGACACATAATTTTATTTTTTAACTATTTTGAAGGGTTCTGAAGACATCTATGAAATATTAGCGTTTTAATTAGAATAAACACTTTTTGTTAGAATAAACACTTTCTGTTCTAGGCTCGTTTTTTTTCCCAACCTGAAACAGTTATTGACAAATTCGACTTTTTGAAAATGTATAATTATTCCATTAAAGATTAATCATATCTTTTTATGATAGACTAAAGTTGCAAGTTACGTAAATAAAATAAAACAGTCATAAAGAAACTAATGTTCAACAAAATGATTTATCCATTGATTTGGTTAATGGTATACGAAATCAGCATTTTATTTCTAAAATATAATATTATTTTTCTTGAATAAAACTTTTCTAGCGTTTTAATCAATATAATTAAAGCATATTTCAATGAAAATTATGTCACATTTTAAAAAATATTTTAGGTTATAATAAATGGGCTAAGTTACAAAATCAGATGTTTACTGTTTTGCTTTTAATATTTTTGATCGAATCAAATTTTTTTATATAAATCATGGATTTATGCTATTTGGTATTACTTACTAAACGTCATAAAAATATAACACTGAAACTCATTCAGAAATTATAATTATATAATGAGAACAGAAACGTGTATTCAAGAAACTAGTTTGAGAAAAGTATTTTTTAACAGTTTTAAAAAATAATGCATTTAGAACATCGATGCACTTTTCAGATATCCCGAACAATTCAGAATATTTTTTTAATATTTATGAAACCGTTTTGTTTCTTTCTACAATTTTGAAATGCCAGTAATAAAAACAAATAGTATACCCTCTCCAGACTGATTTAACCGAACTGTTTGAAAAAAATATCAAATATTTGACCATTTTTGTTAGAAAAATTGAAGTGGTTAAAAAGAAAAATTGAAGAACTACAATCTCTCTTACGTATAAGAACTTAAATTTCACATAAAATATTTTCCTACATTTCAAGCTATTTAAGTTTTCAACGAGTAGAGAAAAAGTTTTCTGTATTGGTACACTTTTTTTCCATTCCTTTTTAGAAGTGCCTGTGGAAGAACTCAGAAATTTCGGACCAGTTTTTTTTTACTTCAAGGAACGCCTTTTTTTTTTATCTTATTCTTATCTGGTTTTTTTTATGTCCTCAATCCGTTTAGCTTAAAGCTCACATGGGACAAAAAGGGAAAAAGAGTCCAGTTCCGAAGTTCTTTTGAGATTTTGTGATATACTTTCAAACGAATACAAATAAATGCTTCAGTTAATTCGTTCTTTTTCCGGCTATTTGAATAGATGATAATATACTTGTTAACGTGGTCACTACTTTGAAGAAATTATATTGTTGCTATTTGTTCTTTCTCCGCGTATTTGAATAGGACGATACTTGTTAACGTGGTCACTACTTTGAAGAAATTATATTGTTGCTATTTGTTCTTTTTCCGGGTATTTGAATAGGAATATAATACACTTGTTAACGTGGTCACTACTTTGAAGAAATTATATTGTTACTATTTGTTCTTTTTCCGGATATTTGAATAGGATGATAATATACTTGTTGACGTGGTCACTACTTTGAAGAAATTATATTGTTACTATTTGTTCTTTTTCCGAGTATTTGAATAGGAATATAATACACTTGTTGACGTGGTCACTACTTTGAAGAAATTATATTGTTACTATATGGAGCATGAAAATAATTTGAGATGTTTTAGTGAAAAATTTTCAGTAATGCGTCAAAATTCTAGAGTTGTTACTGGAAAAAAAAACTTAATACCTAGTAGATCCTCATGATCAAAGCAAAATTTTAAATACACAAATTTCAATATAAGCAATCGATTTTTCATATTAATCGAAATACTTTGTTATCTAGTCTCTTTCAGAAAGAGATAATGCATTGATAACTACCACATCTTATAAAGGACAAAGCATTTAATGCAAGTGTGGTATCAGGTTAAATTTGGTAACTAATCAACTAAAATATATCCTATCATTTTTAATCAAAAACTTACTACTAGTCTTTAACTTGACTGTTACCTCTTATTTCGAAATTCAAATAATTCGAACTCTAATAGGTTTATTTTTTTAAAATTTTTTTTTACTTTTATTGTTAATGCACTTTAAATAGCAGAGGTCGTAACTGTCCTAAATTTTTGTAAATATTTGAAAAAAAATGATCCTATCTTTTTCTTATCTTACTTTTTTTACCCATTTATTAATAAAAGCCTCCTATTGCGCTGGGGTTGCCTTATGTTCGACAGAAAACCCTATCATTTGAAAACCATCGACGTCATTTTGCAATACACTAACAGGTTAATTAGAAATGTCTGCAGTATTTTCTTATCAGTCAAACACTTTTAGGGTATTTGCAATAAGCTCAAATACTACTTTTTAGCAAATAAAAAATTACATCATTCGTTGCTCAGTTAACCTAATTTATTTCAGCTCTTTTGCTATGAATGCAGATACTTTTAGGCTACATAGAAAATTGATCATTCATTGCTGAATTAGTTGAAACGGCTGATTACTTATACTTCTATATTTAAAGCATCGGCACAATACAAGGGTAACGGTATTAAGGATTGTAATGTGCCGACTAAATTATAAATTTTTTAATTAACCTAAAGTTTTATGAATTAATTATAATAATCCTGAAAAATATTGAACTGAATAGAAAGTGATACAGACTTTTTAAACTTGTTTGCACACTGTCGTCGGCAATTGCAAAAAGTTTGATTTTTTAATTAGCCTGAGGCATACCTTTCCTTTAAATTAATAGTAGATATTACAGGGTGTCCACAGTTGAGCGGAGGATTTGTACGATGAACCGATTTGATAGAAAGTGCAATCTGAATAAAATTTCCAGCGAAGGACTGGTTGATTTCAAAATTGAAAATCTCGAAAACAAAAGGCAATAAATTAATGAAAACAGCTGTATGTTTATTGTGAAAGCTGTAAAAGCTATAAACAAAAATTTTAGAATTTAGTTACAAGGGTTGCCGAGAGATGGCGCTTCAAACCATCTATAGCCAGAGCATTTAATTCTAACGTTAAAACACAAAAGGAGTTTGTCATACAGGATTGAGAGGATTGAGCCGTACATTCTATTAAACAACATGTAAAAAATTAATTAATAGATTGATAGTCTTATATGGCAATTGTATTTTTTTTTTTAAAATTCTGTACAGTGTACAGCGCTATTTGTTGGCAACTTTTGTAATTTGATTCCAAAATTTCAGCGTAAACTTCTTACAGTTTTCACATTATATATACCGTTTATTTCTTTCCTCTATCGTTCTTTATTACAGATATTCTTAATTTTTAAATCAGTCTATCTTTCGCAGTATATTTTGTATTATTTTATTACCGGTTTTGAACTAATTTTTTTTTCGATTGTGTTTATGACTATCAATCGTTTAACTCTATAGCCTCGTAATTTTGAGCCCAACCCAGAAAAAAATTAAACTTCTAGATCGACATAGATTAGATACCACGATTAGCTCGACAGAAAGATGATTCTAATCGATGATCCATGTACTACTAAGTCTGTACTACTACGTCAGCACTGCAGTTGATTTAAAGCCTGTAGCTGAATTCATATCGGCCAGCCATCGCTAAGATTCGAACCTGAATTGCCTAATTAGTAGGAGGAGACCGTTCTATCTACTTAGCCACTGCTTCTCTAATATTAGGATTTGGAGATTTTCTGCAAAATTTGGATACATATTTTTATGTTTTCAACTACCATGCATTGATAGTATATCGAATTATCTCAGCATGAATTACGCATACATATTAATAACTCATACTAAAAAAAATTTACAGGTTATTCATATTTTTAATGAAAAGTTTCCACAGTTACTCCGAATTTCGATTTATTTTCAGATTAACGCTGCTGTTATCTTGCTCCATGAAATTCGAAGCTTATCCACATGACACACAAGTTTGTTCAATGAAGATAGAAAGTTGTAAGTAGTTGATTTAGTGTTTAAAAATCGCGTTTTTTTTCAGAACATTTTTTTTAATTTCCTAAGAGCTGCACAATCAGTCTTCCCGATCCGCAGACCTAGTGCGTTCTCCAGAAATAGTATCCACTCTTTCAGAACCCCCACAATGGATGAGATACCGTTGGCCATGTTAATTTGGACTTCCAGTTTCTGCCACACTAGATGGCAGCACAGAGACTCTTATTTGGATGCTAAAGTGCACTAGGAATTTAATTTTGCCGGAAATGCCAAGAGCGAATAAGGCACTCTAGGGGATCTTTTACATGTACGACATGGCCGCTGAGGATTTTCTGCATCCCGAAAATCCTCAGAACATTGAGCCGTTCATAAACAACCTAATTACGTCTTTTGCATAGCGCTTATCTTCATATATGAAGAGCTTGGAACAATGTAAGGATCCATATTTAATTTTATCTGCACTAAATACATTAAAAGTCGGAAACAAAAAGTTGTTTTTATATGAAAAACACCCCAGGAAAAAAGTGTCAGTAAATGATTTAAATACCACTTGATTTCCACGGTGGACATGACCGCGTGGTAGTAATTACGCCAAGCTAGAATAATTCGCATTTAGTTTGTGGTATCTATATCTCCGCGATTGTTTTCAATACATAATCCCAAATAAACTTTATAACAATGAACTTTCATTCATTCAACTTTTAATAAACAAAGGAGGACATGCTGACAAAATTGGAAATGCTGGTGGCTAACAGATTAAGCTTTTTAAAATTTATATTTTGATAGTATGTTAGTGCAATGTGGTTTTTTCTAAATTAACCCAATAACGCCCAACTTATTGTACTTCAATAATGGGACTTCAATATTGTACTTCAATAAGAGTAATACATAAACATCGGTATTTCTTACGTTAGCTGCCACATATATTTCTTTAATCCATCAGTTTTTTTATGCTTTTTAACGAAAGAATATTTCTCCAAAAAAAATGGTGCTGGGTGCTAACAAATTCAATTGAAATAAAACATTCTTTTAAATTAAATGTAAGTAAGCTGCAATTTTCTTAAAGGAAAAACACGTAAACATGTTAAAAATCTTTTTGTCATTCCTTAAATATTAAATTAGAACAATTTATGCAAATCATGACTCTTTGTTTAGCCTTACACATATTCTACAGATATATACTGTCAGAGATTTTAAAATAAAAGGCAATAATGTTTTAATAATAACATCGTTAATAAATTTATATTTTGATAGTGTGTTAGAGCAATGTGATTTTTTCTAAATTAACCCAATAACGCCCAATTTATTGTACTTCAATAATGGGACTTCAATATTGTACTTCAATAAGAGTAATACATAAGCATCGGTATTTCTTACGTTAGCTGACACATATATTACTTAATATAAAATTTAAAATTTGCACTTCATATTTTTAGGTCTAAATCAAAAGCTTTATATTCCAAATATACTATAGTGAAAAAAACTGCCGTATTTTATGAAGTTAGTAATAGAATATTTGATCCATCAGTTTTTTTGCTTTTTTAAATATTAATATTTCTTTAATTATATTAATAATATAATAAATATTAATAATATAATTAATATTTGTCAAAAAAATGGTGCTGGGTGCTAACAAGTTCAATTGAAATAAAATATTCTTTTAAATTAAATGTAAGTAAGCTGCAATTTTCTTAAAGGAAAAACAAGTAAACGTGTCAAAACTTTTCGTCATTCCTTATATATTAAATAAGAATAATTTATGCAAATGATGACTCTTTGTTTAGCCTTACACATATTTTACAGATATATGCTGTCAGAGATTTCAAAATAAAGGGAAATAATGTTCTAATAATAACATTGTTCGCAAAATTTCCTAAAAGCTTGAAACTCAAGGCTGAAATATTATTTAGGAATGTAATGAGTCAGCTTTCTCTAATGAATTATAAAATCTGAATTACGAAATCAGTAGTACTGGAGATATTCCTCGTCATTCACTCTTTGCATTTGTAATATTATGCATACATTTAATGATCATTTTCAAATGCAATATCGCATGCATAAGCTCGATAAAAGTACTTCTGGCGTTAATGCTCGACCGATATCTGCCGTAAGAGCTAACAATTTCAAATTTCAACCAATCAATGGATTGTCGAAATCGGTGACGCTTAACGATATGCTTCAAGTTACAAACGAATGTGAAGGAGACACTTAACAAATTTAAAGGTTTAATACAAAATATTTTTTGGTATTTAGAGTAAGTGTCACGATTCTTATTAAAATTAAGAATTAATTGTTCGAATAAATAAAAATATCTATTCGAAAAAAAATCCATTTAATTTATTACTTTTCTTTATTATGTATGGTAATTGGTTTTTATTTAAATATGGTAAAATTAATCATTTTGAAAAGAATGGCTGATAAATTTTTTTTCTTCTGACTATCGGTATTTTGTTAGAGATGAAAATATATGAAGATGATGTTATTTGTATTAATAAGCGTTATCTACTAGTGTTAAAAAACAGAATTTATGCTTTTGAATAGTGAAAGAAATAATGAAATACACATACCGAATATTTTATTAAATGAAATTTATTGTTTCAAGTAGGATATACTTGTATCAACTTCTTTATATCTTATAATTGCTCCCGGATGCCCCGTCAGGGAGCACCCCTTAAGCTTTAATATATTGTATTAGTTTTATGTTTTTACAAAAGGAAGTTTTTTTTCTGTTGAGAGAATAAAGTGGTAGCACAACTGTTTTATCATTAGATTTCATTTAGAAAAGAAAATAGTTCTATCAACTACAATACATTAAAAATAAAAATGTTAATATTTGAATCTGAAATTTTAGTATATATTTCCTTTTTAGTTAAGTGAAAGGTAAACAATATTTACTTGGTTTGGTATAACAAATATGTACAATTATTGCAAAATTTCTGCACTAATAGTAATTTATTATTCAAGTAGCCCTTAGTTAGAATTACTTGGAGAAAACTGCCGATAAAAAAAATAGTAGTAAGATGTCTGTGATTAAACAAAGTGGCTATTTCCTAATATAAGCAGTCACCTTTAATGTAAAAAAACCCGAAAGATTTCAAATCGACAGAAATATATTTATAATAATAATTTACTTATATAGATGAACGCTCTAATTTTGAAAAATTAAATAATTAAAATGCAATTTTTTAAAAAAAGACTTGTTTGTGAAATGCAATGGGTTACAACCATAGATGTATAGTATAGGTAGGCTGCTCCCGATGCATTACACGCGGAAATTAACAACCCTATAACGTGATTCGTTGACCAGTTCACTCTCCTTTAAGAAGCTTTTCATTTTTCATTATTTCCTTAATTTATAATGAGATAATGAACCTAAAAGCTAGGTTTTTATCTTTAATTTATGAAATCAGTACAAATTATTAGAGCCAAATATGATGATTATTTATAACCAATCAATTATGCTAGTAATTCGATGATTCTTGGCGTGTTTATTTTTAGTGTTTATTTTATTGTCTTAGTGTTTATTTTATTTCAGTTTTTAAAGTTAGCCGCGGCAATATGAGTTTATTTAAACAAACATTCAACTTAAAATTATTCATCATATTTTTTTTATGTTGTAACAGATTGAAATAAATAATTTCATTAGCTGCAATTATAAGCAAAATAAAAAATTGCTAAATAAAATTATTGCTCAATTAAGAAATACAAATATGTAATACAATATAAATACATTTATTTACTGAAATTATAAATAAATACAGATTTAATTTAATTAGACTTTTAATTTAATTTATATTATTAAATAATTAAACATATTTTGTGTGTATATATTTGTAAGTAACAAAGTCTTGAACTATGGTATGCAAAACAATTATTCAATGAGAAAATTGTGGCAGATTGAAAAAATGTGAATTAAAATATAAATATTTTTATTTATTCGAATAGCATGTACTTTAAAGTTATGAATTGTTTATTAAACTTTGCTCAAAATATTCTATACTTTTGTCCAACTTGTTATATACTAGTGATAAAATATGCGAATGAAAGCTATTGGAAATATTTATTCTAATTTTAATTTTTAAAAAAAAGTTTTTTTTTTTTCATTTTGAGTAGTTAGTAGTTTTGAGTGTTCAACTTGATATTACATTTTGTTTTATTGCGCAAAAATTATGAAACTACAAAGATGTGTTGAAAAATGTACAGGGAGTATAATGGAATAATAACTTTAACATTCGATTATTAGTTCGAGAATTATTGACTGTAAAACTTGTAGCAAAAAAAAGCCATGTGGACCGCTCTACAGGCCGCGGGAAAACTTCAAAATTGAAAATTGGTATGTGAGAGCCATATTTATTTATGAACAGAGAATTTTCGACATTCCAATTTGTTCGAAAATTATTGCAATTATTAGCTCATTTTTGCGATTTTTATCACTCTTTTCGTTACATTTTGCCTTGCTGCACTTAAAATTGCGAAGGTGTGTAGGAAAAAAAATGCAGAAAGTACGACGTAATTTAAAATTTCAGATTCGACAATTATTAAATGTTAAACTTGTAGGGAAGGAATACCGTATTTGGTCAATCTCTAGCCATCTGAAATACAACTACGGAGTTAAGCTTTGACGAGCTGAAAGAACAATTTTCAATTGTGAAGATACGCTAATTTCGTTTCGAAATTTTACTTTTTTCGACACTTGTTGGAAGTTTAAGTTCTTTTTCGTGATTTTTCTGCTTTTTTGCTTTAAATATTGACTATTGTTGTAGAAAATGTCTTTATATCTTATAAACTCGAGTAGATGTCAATTAAAAGAGAAAGACATTACGTGTTGGCAAATATAATTTAATTAGGAATGGTCATTTCTTGGAAAGTGACTCTTTTGGCGTTTTTAACTTAATATTTATTGGAAAAAAAATAAATAGCTGCATAAAGAGCGGTAAGAAACATTCCCTATTTGAATTGTTTTAAATTTCCTCAACGAGTGAAATTACTGCTCAATTATTTCGTTTTATTGATTCACATATTCGGTGTTCTTTAAGTTAAGGGAAGTCTGTAAGACATATACCAATAAGGCTAAAACTGATATTTTTCGAAGTACCTTTTCTCAGCATCTAAACAACATATTGCTTCAGTTTTTTTCACGGAATATTTACATATACATACATGTTTACACTGCGATAACTGTTAATACATATCTTTGACAGAAATTTGTTTTTTAAAATTATGAACTGAGAACCTTTAATTTTCTAAAAAGTTTCATCAAAAATCTTTCCTAACTCAAAAAGCTTTAGTATTAGTTTAGTTAAAAGTTTTAGCTAAAACATTGTCACAGCATACAACTGATATAATCTTCAATATCCCCAAAAAATTTCAAAGCTATATCATAACTAGTTTCTTAGAAAAGGTACATCATAAAAGGTCAGTTTTAGCAATATTGATTTATGCCCTACCGTTTCCCCTTAAACTTTCTTTTTTTCAAATTCAGAATATTATTTTTCAAATCCAAATAATCACCCATTTCGCCAAATCCCGGTCTGTTGCAAAAGGATAATCGATTATTGTCGTAAGCTTAACATTATTTATAATTGGAATAAACTTTACTGACACCTTATCATGATTTAAAAATCAAAGTTTTCAAATAACTAAGAATACGTTGTTTCCTGTGGAAGAAGCAATTTTTAGTAAACTTGTATACATGTCTTTGTCTTCTATTACATTTATTTTAAAACTCATAGCTAAATATGTTATCACGATCTTAGTTGTTTTTAAAATTGGTTAAATCAAAATATATGCTAAATAAACCATATTAACTAAATGTTACCTTAGTTTAAAAACATCTTAAAGACACGGAATCTGTAATTTCTTTTTGTTCGTATAGATACTGGTGTTGTTTTATTTATTAGAGTATAATTTACATAAATGTCATGTTATCACAAATATTACAAACTTTCCTTATACCCGTTTTTTTTTTCAATTACAGAATGTCGGCTATTAACATGAAATGTCTGCTTCCCTTAATACATTTTGTATTGGCAACGAAGACCATGACATACAACTCAATTTATTGTGCAACATTAAAGAAATATATCGATTAGAAAATTTCAAAAATGTTTTTTTTTTTTTTGCTATTTGATTTAAATGGAAAATAAAATTAAACAAATTGAAATTTTTGTTTTGTTTCTAGTATCTTATACTACAGACGATCTAATATTTGATTGGGAAACAGAGGTGCCTCTAGTAGTAGACGACGATATCGAATTACCACAACACAACTTAGTTGACACATCTTTAGGAGATTGCACTAAAGTGTATTCTACAGGTAAAGTCTTTTCCTTTATTGGGTAGTGTTACGAATTTTTCTGATTAATTTTTTAAGTAAGGTTGTATTGGGTCGGGTTGACTCTTTTCATGAGCTACTTTCATTATTTTTTGACAGCAGGCCAATTTTTGACTGTTTGGTGTTATTTATGAAGATTTAAAAACCGTCACATTGACACAAGTTCATGTTAACAATTTTCCTGTTCAAGAAAACCAGATTTTTGTGCTTTTTTTTCAACTTATACGATATATAATAGAACAAGTTATGGAAATCAATGAGACTATCTAGAAATAATTTGTTGGTTGAAGAATTTGATAAATTAGCCATACGTTGAAGAGGATTGATTGATGTATTGGGAGTACAAATTAAGGCCTGTTTATACGGTCCAATTTCTTGAATCCGAGAAATTGGACGGATTTCTCTGTCCAAGAAATTGGATGATTCGTTGACATTATCCAAGTTCTTGAATGTCACTGATTCGTGGAAAGGAGAACTTGCGCATGCGCATTGTTCATATTCAACATTATAAAATAATACTTACATAAGTTTAAAATTACTAAATAAATTCAAATAAAATCATAATAACACAAATAAACCGCAACAGATCAATTTATTCGGACTAAAATATATGAAAACAGACAACAAAATGACATAATTTGCTGCCTGCTTGTTGACGTCACAAAACCTCAGACGCTGATTGGTTAAGGGAGAAAAAACTTGGATGGAAAGTAGAGCTCTACTATCGTCCAAGAAGTTGGACCAAGTTCTTGGATGATTGTTTACACGATCCAGGCTCAAAGCAAAACAAGTTTCCATCAATATCAATCAATCTCTGCCCAAGAAATTGGATCGTCTAAAGGCCTTTAGCTCGGTCGGATAATTTTTGATAACAATCGTCTGCGCTGAAAGTAGCTGTGTTTTTTTTGCCAGATTCTTAAAAACTTAAGTACTTGACCACCTATTTGACTACACCCTATGAGTATGAAAACTGTTTCGATATTAACTTAAAAAACAGTAATCATTCTCGCAATTTTTAGAGTTTTTTTTTAAAACCAAATTTTGATAAGTATTACACTACTGTTTTCACGGTGTTCAATTTAATCAAGTTAGAAAAAGAACATTCTTTCATGAAATTTCAAGAACAAAAAAAATCAGCCAAGGGCGAATCAAACCTTTCCTGTTAATTAATAATTTATATTGATTTCGCCTCACATAGTTCCTTAATGTAACTAAAACGGTTAAAATAGAAAATATGTGTGCAACCAAAAATGGTCGAAAATTCAAAAATAAATTTCATTCAAAAGTTTGTGAAATGAAAAATTTTGAATATTTTATAATTTTAATAACGACATTATTGACTAAAAATTTAATTTATTAAAAAAATTTAATTCATTTCATGAATAGCTGGCAAATTAATGGATTTAGCGTAAGATTTAAAATTGTAGCAAATCTTATGCTTTTTTATTTATATAGGTTTCTAACAATTCCATTGAGTACCGATATTTTTCTTTGTCTTTCTATAAGTTATAACGTATATTATGTCACAACTTAGTATAGATTAATTAATTCATTATATGCATGGCTCCCAAATTAAATAAATTTGACGTAAAATTTTATGATTAAAGTTGTAGCAAAATGGATGCTCTTTCTAATTAGATACGTTTTTAATAGTTCCATTCAGTTTTGTTATATCCTTTCATTATACTTATTACTCTAAATGCCATAACTTTTCGCTGAGTTGCAATGTACTATTTACACATAGTGAAAATTAATTAATTCATTACATGCATCACTGCCAAACTTTTACAGATTTACCGTAAGATTTTATAGCATACTTTATGCTTTTCTATTCATGTGCGTTTTTAATAGTTTTAGTTAGTCCTGGCATATACTTCCTATTCTAAATGTCATTGTCTTTTTCTGAGTTTTATCGTACGCCATCTTAAAACTTAGTATAAATTAATTTAGATAAGTATTTTCGTGAAAGAATATGTGACATAACTCTTCAATTAAACAAAATATTCTCTTCAAACCACTCTTTCTCCTAGCAAAAATAAAATTATTATTCTTGTAAGTTGTTTACATTACTCTTATGAATATTAATTAGAATGAACTGAAACAAAACTAGATTCTTTTCTTAAATCCATTCAAAGGATTCGGATTTCATTGAAACTGTCAAAAAAAGTTTTTAGTTTTAAGTTAATTAAACGAAGTGATTGTACGTGAAATATGTACGTGAAATGCTTGGAGCATGCCTTGTCTTTTTGTTTTCTAATTTAGGTTTATAAACTTGACATCTTATTAAGGTAAAGTAAGGAATTCTGTCGGAAATAATTAGACTTTTTTTTCTTACTTTTATTTGCATTGTCACTTTCCATTTCGGAATTGTAATATCTACTTAGTACAAGAGCCTGCGGAACTTTGATTACTTTTCATTAAAAAAAATCTTAATTATAAATTTTAAGTAAAGTAATAAATTAAAATTGTAAATCATTTTTGTGAAAGTATTGTATTTCTTCATCATATCTTTTTTTATATGTGTTTGTAAATTTAAAACTACAAAGAAATCGAATTTTAAATGATATTTTGCTTAAATTTTAAAAGAATTATCGAGAAACTGAATAAATGCAGATTAATTAGAATCTTAACTGAAATTCTAGTTTTTCTTGTGGCAAATAATAAATAAAAGAAAACGTGTGCTCTGCTTTAAGGATTAATCCCGCTCTACCTTTTGTTTTTGAATAATTTATCCCAACTCATGTTATTTCATTAATCAACAAGGTGGCTACAATCTAAAAAAATGTAAAAAGTTCTGACAGGTGTTTCTTGAGTATGTTTAAAATTTAAAGAGGGTTTTAGTTTTATCTTAATTCTGGGAACTCATGTGGTCAGTTTTAACTCTTACATCCTCTAATTTACTTATATTTTTGGTCGGGAGGATTAAGTTTAAACAGTTTGCATAGTTAATCGTTTCTATAACTTTTGAAATTTTTCCAGAGTATGACCAATTTGTAATTAACTTAATTCCTTACCAAGTAGGGAGTTAATGCAACATTGTGTAGTGACAACAAAAACGCCTTAAGCAGTCATATTAAAAAATAGAAAGGGCTATAATATTATGAATATAATACCTGTATGCAGTTTTTAAAACAGGGTGAAAACTGGAGCATATATACTGTGTTTTCTTCAATCATAGACAGCTAATTTTTTCCTATTTCTTGATAGGATGCTGCGGTTCCTGTATACTCTCTTCAAAATTAATTTTTACGCTAAAATACTACCATAAATAATTTTAAAAATTTACTTAAGTTATAAATATTTCCACTCCCAAATTTTCTATTGTATGAAATATAAAAAATTTATTTTAATTGTTTTCTAAAAACCGTGCGAACTATTACAATTAACCCATTAACAGTGAACTTCTTCTTATCTTGTAATGATGTGAAAAGACTTTTAGTTTATTGAATATAAATTAAGTGAATATTTTCTCGTATTATCAATCATGGTAGTAAGAGATGTATAGTTTTTCCACGATTAAAGCTAAGAATGGAATAATTTTGCTGCGCGTTTTTTAGTTTTTGAAGGGAAAAAAAAGAACTGGAAAAGTTTCTTAACAAGAAACTCTTATTTTTCATAATCTCGCAAAAATAATTAAATTTCTCTTTTAATGAACGTCAGTTTTAAATATATTTACAGGAAATTTCACATGTATTCAAGTGGTCTTCACACTCAAAAGAAGGCTTGGATATTACATGTTCCACACCTACATTCCAACATGTCTAATTGTCATCATGTCCTGGATATCTTTCTGGATAAAACCAGAAGCAGTGCCTGCAAGAGTAACCCTCTGTGTAACATCCCTCCTAACCTTGTCCACACAACACGCACAGTCTCAGAAATCATTGCCACCCGTCTCCTACATCAAAGCCATTGATATCTTCATGTCCTCGTGCACTGTTTTTGTGTTTGCTTCACTCATGGAGTACGCCTTGGTCAATATCCTACTTGGCGAAGGGTTAGATGGCTATTTGGATGAAGATGGCAATCAGACACATTCTCTGTTTGCCAGAAATACGCCAAATATACTGATCGTGCCCAGGATGCAAGTAGGCATTTATTTATATATTTACATAAAGTATCTCAATATATTGAAGATAGTACTCTTAATTTCATTGATTGTCCTCAAGAAATTTAAATTCTTTGAGGACCAAAAATGTTTCATAATTTTTAATCCTCAATTACTCACATTTTCTCGAATTTCTCCGAAAACATGTTTTCATTTGCAGTGACGTATAAAAAAAAAATTCTGAAAAATCTTTTTTTCTAAACGTGATAGTATTTCTTACAGGGAATACAATAGAAAAGCAAAAAAAAGCCCCAAGCTAAAAGATTAAAAGCGCTATACGTGTCTTGAAAAAAATAAACAAATAATAATCACGTACTCATTAATTTTACATTTTTTCAAATACAGAATATAGTACGATATTTCAAAACTGCTCAGTAATGAAATCAAGTTTGATAAAGATGGTTATGCACCTGATATTAGTTATCAATTTAAAAAAATCTTTGTTGCATATTTAAATTAATATTTTTCGTAAATATATGAAATCATATACCATATCCTCAAATCAAAAATTTTTCCGGGACATTCCGTTGATTTGTCTTCAAGTCAAGGTTTTTAAATCTGGTTACATGATAATTACATAATGCAGGAATGCTTAGCGCTCTGCTTAGCAGGAAGAAAAAAAAAATAACCAATTAAGAGAGAAATGAAATTAAAGTTAGCAAAATTTTATTCAAATTTTTCGAAAACTGAAAATTATCGTTATTTTTCATGGACATTTTTGAAAATGAAAACTGGTAAATTAATTATTTTATTTATCTTGATAAAACATCGGCGCTCACCAAAATATAATAAAAGCAGTTTTATATTGTAATATTTTTAAAACTATAAACATACTCATACTAGCTAATTTTCTACCTGTTTTATCAAAAAGGTACAATTTACATTATTACAAAGTGTTGCACAAACGCTTAGTGAGCGAGGATGGGTTAATTTACAATAGAGTACCGATTATCTGTGCCAGGGATGGGCAAACTGTTTTGGTTGAGGGCCAAAAATCGAGAAAAAAAATGTTTGGTGGGATAAATAAAACTTTCAAAATTTAAAAAAAAAGCGATATACAAGTTTTAATTTAAATATTTAGTGAGATGAATGAAATTGCGATTTCGTTTTTAAAAGTTCCTTATATTAAGGTTCGAAGCGAGATGTGCCTATTTTACGGAACAAGGCTAAATGCTTTTCTGTTAGTCCACTTCTGAAATGATTCTTTCTAAGGTTCAAAGTTGAAAACTCTTGTTCACATATATATAAGATTAAGCAAACATAGAGCTGATTTTCTGCGCATGAAATATTAAATTTTGGAAACTAGCTTTTGGTAATGATTTGTAAAACTTTGGCATATTTAGAAACAACTGCTTCAGATGATTGTTAGATTGTCCGCTCGTTGGATCTTAAAATGCGTAGTCTGCCAAATGTGAAGTACAATTTACCTATATTAGATTCCTCGAGAAAGACAAACGCTAGTTAGAGCCAATCTAAGACTATTCTATGAAGAACTTCTGCTTTCAACATTTTACCAATTGAAGCTGACTGTGCTAACTCTTTCCATCAATTTATGTTTTGTAGAACAAAAATAGAGAAAGTAAAAAGGTCATCAGTACTTTGTTAAAAAAGGAAAAACAGAAATAATTTTAAATAGTTGACAAGAAAATGGATGTATATTGTTTATGTATATTGCCACTGATCGGCAAATTAAAATTATATCCGCGGGCCGGATAAAACCTTCCGGCGGGCCACAGTTGGCCCGCGGGCCGTAGTTTGCCCATCCCTGATCTGGGCCAAAGCCATACCGATAACTAAAAATCCCAGTAATTTTATTCTACAACCGTCGTTGAACAGCCGACCCAAATTTTTTGGGTTTACGAACTTCTTATGCTCAACTACGTAACCTTGTTATTTTAAACACAATCGTGGATCAAGTGTTTGGACAAATTTGCTTTGATGGAAGACTTCTGATGGAACTAACCAGCATTTGTGTTTTTAGTAGTCGAAAACCCAAAATTGAGTCGGCTGTTCAACGACGGTTATAAAATAAATTAAAAGTATAATTAATATTTACTATAAGTTATTTTTGGCAAGGAATTATCTTTCTAAAAACGAATTTTATAATTGTGTGCAAACGTTTTCCATTCGCTTAAAAAGTTTCTAATACAGTCAAACCCCGCTATAGTGAACACGGTTTATAGTGAACTCCCGGATATAGTGAACAAAATATTCGGTCCCGTGCCTTGCTATACACATATAATGTTATTTTTTGTGGATATAGTGAACCAAAAAAGTGAGGAAGTTGGATATAATGAACTTTTTTCTGTTTTCGACTGATTTTTTTCTTCATATTTTTGTAATAATTTTGAAATTTCTACTTCAAAATAAATACATATACCGATTTTTAAAACCATCTATAGAGGGGAATGTAGCGATAAGCATTTTTTCTTGTTTGTTTCTTTTATCTCACTTTCCCATCCCTAAACAAACCAAGTAGATGTTTTCAACCCAGGCAGATGATGCACCTGTAAGGGTGCAGTGTGATCAATATGCATTTTCTGGCAGAAGGAATGAGTAATTATTCATTATAAGTCAAAGGGTTGGACACTAATCTGTGTAGATAAAGCCCTCATTTCAACTCCTTTTTGCTCTCATTTAAGTTTTAAAAAAAAACGGCAAACAAGTGTCTAAAATTTAACTATGGCGAGCAGTAAACGTAAAACGTTCTCCATTGATGATAAAATGGGCATAATCAAAAAAGTTGAAAATGGATGTAATGAAGCTGATATTTGCAGGGAATATAAACTATCCAAATCTACAGTTTGTAACATATGGAAAAATAGGCAATTAACAATTTCTGCGCATGAAAAAAATTTAGATGGCAGAAAAACGATTTAAAAAGTGGAATAACAGAAATTCAGAAAAAAAAACTATCTGAGAGTCGGAAAGTGTTTCCATATCTGATGTTGAGGATTTCTCATCAGCTAAAGATTACTAATTTCTAAAAGACGAAGAGCAATAAAAAATAATAAATTTTTTGCTACTACATAAAATTTTTCAGTCATTTATTTGAATAATAAGTAATAAAACGGAGGAGTTTGGAAACCATTAGTTAAATTGCCTGCGTAACGGATATAGTGAACTCCCGGTTATAGTGAACAAAAATGTCGGTCCCTTGAAGGTTAACTATAGCGGGGTTTGACTGTATATGGTGAAATACGCAAAAAGTAAAATTAACATTAAGGAGTTCAAACTTTATATTACTTTCCTGACCAAACTGTGGTTACCCCCTATATTTGATCTCTATGTTGCTTGAAAGATAGTGGTTGCTAAAAATCGATGGACGCTTACAAGCAAAATAGCCTTATGATATTTGAGTTTGCAAAATTATTGGAAGTGTGTCATAAGACACAACAACAATTTTTATTTTTTATAATTTTCAAATATTTAGCTAGTATGCAAATATCTGTGTTTCACCATCTTACTGCGGAAACTATTAATTGGTGCACCAGAGTACCTGGCCAAAAAGGCCACCTCCTTAAATGATATGAATAAAAACTGAATCAAAGGCCATCGATGTTAAAATTATTTGGGTTAGTAAACTTAATGTTAGGTAGTCAAATAACATTGCGGAAAAAGATGATAGAAAGGACAACACAAAACAGGGATAACGCACACAGGTAATAGCGTAACAGGTAAACAAACAAATGAAGTCATTAGTCTAAGAAAATATTTTATTTTATATTATCTATTTATTATTATTTATTTATAATTATTAACAAACAGTTAGTGTTTAGCATTGTTAGTTTGTATTAGTAAATTTATTCAGAATGAGCCGCAGTGTTGCACCTTCTTACTTTACTTTATTTACAAAAATTGGGCACCTGGGCCACTTAGCGGCCCCTATCCCATACATCTAGAAATTTACAGAAAATTTATAGTAATAACATTTTGAATTTAGCAGTTGATGTGGTAGCTAACAGAAAAACAAGCACTTTGCTTGAGTAAATATAACATTTGAATATCTGATTCATCGAATCTAAGTTCACATATATAAATATAAACATAATTTGACATATATATATATATACATAACAGGGGTCTGTCCAGACATTTTGTGAAAGGTCCGTTTTTCGTGAAATTGTTAAAAAATTACTCACATTCTTTCAAGCAGGGTCCGCTTTTATGAATTTGTGCAAATAGGGTCCGTTATTGCAAAAAAAAAAAAAAAAACTTTTTCAAGGAGTTTTTAAATTGTAAAGGCGTACAAGATTATGCTCAACAGTGTAAAATTATAATTAAAAAAATTAAATTTTAAAAAATGAACAACAATTGCTGCTTCTAAATTAGAGATGCAACATACAAATATTTAGTATTTAGCCTATACTGCTGAACGCATAATATTAATTTCGGACGAACAATGGAAGAATCGTCGGTCGAAGACAAAACTTAATTCGTTTTCTGCCCAGTAAAGGGTTTATTCGATTAATAAAATAATAATGAAGATAAACAAATTTGTGAAGGGTCCGATTAAAAGAAAAATCATTTTGTGAAGGGTCCGTTTTTAAGTTAAAATATTTTGTGAATGGTCCGTTTTTATGAAAAGATATTTTGTGAAGGGTCCGTTAACGGACCCAAATTTCCTCTAAACAGACCCCTGCATAAGTTGACATAAATAAATATTAACATAAATTTATACACATATTTATACATAAATTTATACTAATTAAATTTCTATATTTTAACTAGCACATATTTAATTATGACATACATTGAAGTTCATTCGAATACATTGTGGTAGAAATAAAAAACCGAGCTATTTGCTTGTGAAATAATAAAACAATGAAAAACTTTAATATGACAAATTGACGTTTTTACTTAACACTAGAAATATTGATTGTAGATTTAAATTAAAAATAAAGATAAAACATGATTTAATATGTACAGTAATTGATTTTTGAAAAATGAAAAGTATAATTGATGAATATAGATAAATCATACCTTGATACATGATAAAATAACATATTTGGAGAAAATGCGGTAAATATATTTTATCAGAGAAGTATTGCTCAATAAATACAGTAGAATTTTCAAAATAATTTAACATGCATAAGTTGATATACCTTCTTAAATTATGAAATATAATTTATATATGTTTTTTTTTTAAATAAAATAAAAGTGTCAGTTGCACTAATTTACAAGCATTGTAGGTTTTAAGTGATTAAAATATTGCACAGTTTTAAATTTCGTTACTAATTTATAAAAAAAATTTCAGAAGGCACAGCATTTGGCATGCCTGGTTATAACACGAAAACATTATGTCTCCAAAGCAGTTTTAATGGCGATTAGTGCATTTTACTTATTATTTTTATACATTTTTAGGACTTGCCAAATGGAAGACCAAAGCTTACTTCTACACTGTACAGACACAGCGTGCATCGTCGACGTGCAATTTTAGTTGACAAAGTATCAAGAGTTATTTTCCCATTGTCATTTGTGATACTGAATACTATTTACTGGTCTTTTTACCTTGAAATTATTTAAAGCTGAAGAGCTCTTCTCTCAACAAACTGAAACTAAGCAACATGTTGGAGTCGGGAATAATACACCACCGATAAATGTTGAATAACGGCGCTGTAACGATTGCAGACATACAGAATAAAGTGACTGAATAACTCTAAATGTAAACAGAACACTACATAACAATATACAATGTAAAAGAAAAAGGAGATTCAAGTTTAATTTTTATTTTTCTATACTTTCTTACTTTATCTGAGTCTGCTATTATACGAGATGTTAATAAAAATAATTAAAGATTAAAAAATCCATTGGGAAAAAAATGGAATTAGAAAGAAATGTAAGGTTTGACGCATTCCTTCTGAGGAAATCCGAGATTTCCTTTCTAATTTAAAAAGTATAAATAGATGGCACTGCTCAAACCAAACAAAAAAAAAAGACTATTTCTGTTACGCGTTTGACCAATTCAGTTGCAATAACAGCATACATGCCAACTTTTGCGCATTTGGCGTAATATTTTATTTCTATATTTAAAGTGGTAGTAAAATGTATGCTTTCTATACATTCCTTACATTTATAATCTTTTTGACCACAACTATTTTGAAACAATTTAAGTATATATATATATATATGTTATACTTTAGTAAGGTTTATCAAACTGCAGCGTATGTTACTGCCTAAAATTGCAATTTAAATTACTTTTTACTACCACTGGGAAAAGGATTAAAAGTTGGCAGGTATAGCACAAGCAAATGTAAATTTTACCGTCAAATTGCATCATTATCTTATTGCAAATGGTGGTTATTTTAAAAATTTCATATATTTTCCCAGTTCGAAACGCCATCTGTTGAAGAACTTGCTAACTAATTGTTAAACTTATTGGCATAGGAATTCTTCAATTTCATAAGAATGCAGATAACCGTGCACTTCTATCATCTTTCGTTTCTTTCTAAATTCCTTTTTCAAATTGTCTGTTATTATGGATCCCGATAGCAAACTTTTCGACAATCACTTTAAAATGTTTAATTTTAATAGGAAAACTGTATGACACAGTGATCAGTGATTTGTATTCAGTGGAAAAGTAACTGAACATTTTGCTTTCGTTACACGGTTAAAATAAAAACTTGACTTTAATCTGCCTGTTTCTTGAATATAAGCTATGTTAAAATACTGTAAATACAACGTTTTTATCACAAATAAATAAGAGCGAGTGATAGATGAGCATTTCGATACTAAGCGTGAATGTAATTAGTTCTGAGCAAAGCTGCCAACTACCATCCGTAGTAATTCATTTCTATATTTAAAGTGGCAATTAAATGTGTCTTTAATTTTTTGAGTTGATAAATTTAATTTACTATTTTGATTGCCACTACATTCAAATAAATCAATCTCATAGCTAAAAGCAAGTTATTGATTCCAATTAATGAAATGTTTACAATACATTGCCAACTTTTTTGTAATTTTCTATATTTGGGGAAATTCTTCCTGTGATTGTATATAAGTCGGAAGGTCAGGTCCCAGGTCAATGCCATATATATATATGAAGACAAAAAAAGTGAAAACTGGTTACAAAATTTACTTTATTTTTTAGCCTATTTTCGGAAACTATAAAATATCCATCACTACCAAAAAATTAAAAAAGTTAAAAAGAAAAAGTTAATTGCAATCACTTTCAGGCCTGTCCAAGGCACAGAAGGATTCTTAGTCTCCTTACTCGCTGATTGTACCAAAGCGGTCCCGCAGTGGACTGATCGTTAAGGCACGGTTCCCAGCAGATCACCGAAGTCAAGCATCACTGGCTGCGGTCAGTGTGCGGGTGGGTGACCACTTGGATCAGTCTGCGTGGAGATCGAGGGTGTGCGGTATTGGTCCTCGTTAAACTGTTCTACCGTAAAGTGCTCGACTTCGCGTGCAGGTCGTCGGGCTACCGAAACGGGGGTGCCATCTCTGCAGAGGATCAAAATTGTGATGGCATGTCTTCGGATCATCCTCAAGGATGTTTCCCAGACCGTCGCCAATAGCCCATTGTGCAGCTCTAGTGCGACGTAAACGAACTACAACAACAACAACTCTACCAATCCGATTATACAGCTCCGATACTTGTTTATTTGTAATTATTACGCTGTTACTACATTATTTTACTTTCAGTACAAAGAGAATCCTACTTCTTTTGGATACAAACTGTATTGCCAATTATAATAAAAAAATGTTGTGTTCCATTTCAAAAAGACTTGATTTTATTTTTCAAGAAGGTATGACAACATGTAATCTTCCATAAATAATACTCTTCATGATCAACTTATTTCAAATATAACAGTCGGTAGTGGCAAGAAAACTGATTTTATAAAAAACAAAATGAAGAGACACACTGTGCTCTAAAGAATTCGTGATTAAAAAAAACCCTACATGTTAAAAACTTATATTTGTTTAGTTAATCATTTAAATATGGTTTTTTTTATTTTAAACTTAAAGAACTAAAAGAAGAAAATATTTTTTTAGTATTATAAAACTTGGAACAACCTGCTATTTACCATTTTCTAATATTTCCGGAAACGTGTATTGTATTAATGAGTCCCGAGGCTCAAAATGTTTAATAAAGAGTTAATTCAACAAGTTAAAAAAAATTTTATTACAAGGCAATGATCTTTTGCCAACTACAACAGAAAGCCTTCATTCTGTTTTTCAAAGGTAGTTGGTATAGACTACTTAATAAGTGAACCAATTTGCCCCAAAACTTTCGCATATAAAATTCCGCTTTGGAAATTAATCTTATTTCAATATTTATACAGTGATGGTTCATAAGGAAGAAAAAAATTCATGTTTCCAAAAAAGGATAAGGATATACTTTGTGCTAAGTAGACTAAGGTAAAAAGAAATGGTTGGAAATATTAGCGATGAAAGTGCAGAAATGGAGAGATTATAAATTTAATTCCATAAACAAAGAACATTCCTTGGCGTCTAAACACCAAATGATGGCTGAAAAGTAAAGAGACGAACGTTTGCAAAGTGGTTCATCGAATGGGGACAGAGGCACAAGTTTCAACAAAATAATAATAAAATAGGGAGATAAGAAAAAGAGAGTATTTAGCGAGAATTCCAGTGTTCAAGAGATTAAATTTCCTCCCTTAAAAACCCCATTGCTGATATTAATAGCTGGGACATGTGCCAAATTTCGCGTCAATGCGGTCTTGTGTATATTCGACAAACTAAACGTACCCTTAAACATCGACTTAAAGAACACGAAATATTTGTTCAAAATCAAAACATTAACCGATCTTTTATCGATATAGTTGGAATTCTAATCACAGGTTTGAGTTTTCTTCTGTTAAAATAATTCAAAATTGTTCTTCGTCTACCAAACTTGACTTATGGGAGTCATTCCATATTTTGATAATTTTTCATAACTTAATGATCTTTCTAATATCCCACCGTTTCCCAATATTTGAAAGTCTATTCTAATTTAATCTGTTGCGCCCTGAGATTACTGCCAAATCCTCTCGCACCTGTTTCTTATTTCCCTATTTTATTATCTTCTTTAGACTTGTTCCTCTGTTTCTATTGGTTAAACCACTTTGTACATGTTTGTCTCTGCATTTCTCTACAATCATTTGGTTTTTAGATACTGAGGAAGGTTCTTGTTTGTAGAACAAAAACTAAAGACCATTTCCGTACTTTCATTTGTGCTTTATTCACGTTTTTGAGCCACTCTTTTTTTTTCTTCTTTAGCATAAGATATGTATTTGATAACACTGTTTCGTGTTTATCTACTTTGTATAAGCTGGCTAATATGCAAATGTGTTTAATTTTTCAGTGGTCTGATCGTAAAAATAGGTTTTTAAATTATAGAAACTGATGACGGAACAGCTAGAGTGAAGGGTTGGGGATCTATCCCCGGTGGAAACTAAAAGCCCTTCTAGTTTCAAATCAATGTGAATCACGTAGACTGGAAATTAACAGCATCTAGTACGTAATGCTGACATATGTGTCTGCATAAATTTTCTTTAAAATATATTTAGATAGCTATGTTATCGTAGCCTTATGTTTATGACTGCCAATATACATTAGGCTACGATAATACGCTTTCTATATTTTAAGGAAAATTTATCTTTGAAACAGAGAACAGCGAAGACGAATATCGGCACAAGATCCATAAAAATTTCTGGGGTCTTAGCAAAATATAATGAAATTAAACTTCCGGTGAGTACAGTGTTAACAGAAAAAAAAACGATATTTGACCAGCTTGCTCTCTTCTAGAGGTTTTTATTTTTTTCGTTTAAGAGTTTTTAGCAAACTCTTTTAATTTTTTTGTTTTGTTTTTTTGTGAAAATTCTAAAAGAAAGCAGGGTTTTTTTTAGGGAAAAACAATTCAAATTTAAAAAAAAAACTAATTGAAAAAATAGTCATAATTGTGAAATTATAGTTAATAAGAATGCTGTAAAAAATAGTTATTAAATTCTTCAACAAATTCTCCATTTAACATTATTTTATCTCTGTATGGTGGATAGCTTACTTTAATTTACAATTAAAAATTTATTTTTGCTCTATTATTCTGTTTATAACGGTTAAGAATTTTATTTGTTCTTTGAAAAGTACTTACTACTACATATTATGACTAAAGTTTTTTTTTTCCAATTCCCTTCAGTAATTCTCGCGATATAGTTTTATTTTAATCTCTCAAGCAACGCTTATAAATGCAAAAAAAAAAATTCAACAGCTTATAACCAACTGAAATTTTTTTAAATATTATTCTGTAAAATTATTTAACCCTTTAACGGGTCCTTTATTTCTAGTAAAGGTAAATTAAAGTATTTTTGGAATTGAAATTGTTTTAAGAACAGTAATTGATATAAAAAGGAAAAACTCATTTAGTTTATAAAAATGCCATTTATTTGGTTGTAAATATATTTAACATGACCTATTAGGAACTTACTGACTTTTATTTTTCTTTATTTATTAAATAAATTCCTTAAATGTTACAAACTTCAAAAGGAATTATGTATTTTATAACTTTTATACGTTTTTTAAAAGTGACAAATGGTTACCAATTTTATTCACACTCACTTCAAAAAAGCTCTTAAGTTTTTGAAAAATGGAAACCTAAATTAAAAGTGGTAAAACGTGGTGGTAAGTATACTTTCCACGGTCTTCAAAAGGGTTGAACTCATAAAACCCTAATTAAAACACAGTATCAAAATATAATATTAACTTTCACTTTTTTTGGGGTGGATGGAAGTATGACATAATTTGCTTCAAAAATATCTTTTGTAAACTCAACTATATGCTTACTTATGACTTCTGTAAGTTGATATATTTAGGACGAAAAAGTAATCCTTTACAAATTAGTACATTTCTGATATTAATAGTAGTAAAATTTACATTATTTCGATTTCAACCAATCTAGAGTTAATAATTTTGATAAGGTTAAAATCAATATAGTTTATGAACGGAAATACAGAAAACAAGAAATAAAAAAAAAAGAAAATTACAATACGGCAAGTTTTAAAACTATCTTACTTGAATGATTTATTCTAACTAAATAAATTAGTTGTAAGACTTCTCCCTTTTTTATTATTTTTACTATATAAATAGTATAATAAATAAAATTTTGAAAATCCCTCCAATCTTCTCACCTAAAGTGGCTGGGTGGCGCAGTTGGTTTGTCGTCGGTCTTCTGAGCCCAAGTCTGCGGGTTCGATCCCCGGCCCAGACACCGGATTTTCGGGATGCAGAAAATCCTCAGCGGCCATGTGTCGTATGATTATGCAGCATGTAAAAGATCCTTGGAGTGCCTTATTGGCTCTTGGCATTTCCGGCAAAATTAAATTCCTAGTGCACTTTAGCATCCAAATAAGAGTCTCGGTGCTGCCATCTAGTGTGGCAGAAACTAGACGTCCAACTTAACATGACCAACGGTATCTCACCCATTGTGGTGGTCCTGAAAGAGTGGATACCACTTCTGGAGAACGCACTAGGTCTGCTCATGTGTGCGCACTTGGGCAGCTCATTGGAAATAAAAATCTTCTCACCTAAAAAATTTGAATTGAATTAAATGTAAGGTTTATTGGCCAAAAATCCAAAGGAGGATATTCGCCAAACAACGCGTTATAACGGATCAAAAGGAAAAATGTATATTACAATTTTATCTTTTTAAAATACTTTGGCGAGTTAAGTATATTTAAAAGTCAATAAAATCTAATAAAAGCCTAATTACATAAAATAGGTAAAATTGTACACGTTTAATAAATAAGAGTAAATAAAATCAGATAATACCTGCTACATACAATATAAAATACCAATTGCAAATGAAAAAAATGTTTGAAGGATTTGCTGGGTGAAATGCATCATCCTTACATAAAACAGTGCTATAACACGATGTCGGTTAAAACAGGGACAAATGTGGTGAAGCGTAAGTAAAACGTTACAAGTGTCGCATTTAGGAGAAGGTTCTCCGAACAAATGAAGATGGGTAAGTAGCTGGAATGCAGGAAATGATCTCGGCATTTGGCGACGGACGTTTTCAAGCGCCACTAACCGATTCGTCGAAATTGGACAGTCATGAAGTAGAATTTTTCAAAAGTTGAAGAAAATCAAGTCCTTATTGCAGTGAGTCTTGACTTGAAGTACATCATTGGGAAATGGATTAGTAGCAGGGCTGAAAGTCCGTAAATAGCAAGGCGGAAATGAGAAAAACTGGTAAAAAAAAAAAAAAAAAATTTCATTTTTAATTTTTTTTTCGGGAATAATATAATATCCATAACTACCAAATTCTTTTAACGGAAAAATTTAAATATTGAATTGCCTCTTCCCCGAGAGAAAATTAATAGCAGCGAATTATTTATTGCTAAGAATAGATTCCCGAAAATTATCAATTATTGAAATAGTTTTACTACCAGAATTTTCTCTTTTCCGTCTCGCTTTCAGGAGAGACGAGTGTGGCCGATTCTGAGACGAGTAAGCTTTATGCCTGTATTAGGTCGACGACTCACCTTAAAAAATTGTTTTACATAGTTAACTTTAGATAATGAACTACATTAGTTACGAGTTTCATTTTATAAGTTAATCCCAAAAATATTTTAACTTTAACACGTTCACGCCGGGAAAAGTGAAAATACTGGTACGGGAAAAGAGAATATACTGGTAGAAGAACTATTTCAATATTAGATAATATTCGGGAGGAGTTAATCTATTGTCAACGATAACAATTCACTGTAAGGAAATTTAATTACGGCGATGAAGCAATTCAATATAAAAATTGCACCCGTTAAAAACAATTGGTAGTTATGGATTTTTATTATTCCCGGAAAAAAACTAAAAAATGAAATTTATTGTTACCAGTTTTTACTCCGGTGCGCTGCCAAGATGAGACAATCTAGCGTGACCCACCGGTGGGTCACCCCGGTGTGAACGTGTTAAACTATTTGAAAAAATAAGCCTTATAAAGGGTTAAGTTTAGAGATATTTTTAACTATGTGGGTAAGATTTTTAATTAGGTTTATTTCAGTTAAAACATAGGTATCTAACAAAATTTTGATAGTGCTTGTTATTACAGTCAAAAGAATGATTATGTTGATAATTATGGTGATTAATTAGCAAAATTATGTTGATAACTACCTATAACGCATAATAACTGGTAACGTAGTCGAACAAAAAGAATTTAAAAAAAAATGTCCTATGGTACTAAATACAGTTACAAATATCATTACTTTTATGTTATATGTTTAGCTTATTATGATGTTTAGCTTAATGATCTAAATAGCTTTTGTTTTAAACCATCATAAATTAGCATTGCTTCTCTATTATTTTCCATAGCGGAAATATCACGCTTTTAATTATTTTAAATCATCATTAATTACTATAACTTGAATAGTAATAACTTTAATCCGCAAATTAACTTATCTAACATCAAGTTACTTAAATTTAACCAAAAGCACTTTATTATCGCCCTCAGCCAATATTCATGCAATTACATACCCTCCAACTTATGAGGATTTTGAAAATAATTCTTTCTAGTGGTAGCGAACCAAAGTAGAAATTTTTAAAGCAAATGGATCTCTCATAAAACTTTTATCAGATTTTAAGAATCTAGCCATATGGCCTGCACTTTTATAAGTAATAGTGGACAAGTTACGCTAAAATTAATTTTTTTTAAATATTAAGACATTAATTTTGCTACCGTCTGAAAAGAAGATTTCTGAAACTACGGAAATTCCGTAGCAGTTGGAGGGTACGCAATTATATCAAGGGTGTCTACCCATCACGAAAATTTTCGTGACTTTCATTCAAAATTTGATGATTTTCAAGGGATTTCTGAGCTATTTTTTAAGACGAATAGGAATAACTTCTTTTAGTTTTAATTAGTAATTAAGAGCCATTATTTTGAAGTTCAGACAATAAATTTCATATAAAATCTCTTTATTCTAACTTATTTTGGAGAGTAAGATCCATCGTTACAGTCTCAAAAAGAAGAAGGGATGTGATTTTTAACATAGCATTTACATACAAGTTTGGTAATTTTTTTCTCTAGAAAATAGGGTGATTTCCCATTTATTTTTTTACACGTATATATTTTTTTACAAGTATATTTTTTTCACCTACACAATGTATAGTTTTTTTTTTATTTGAGTGACGATGCTGTTTTGAGAAAAGCTAAATAAAAAAAAGGGCAGATCTTGCAGTTCTTGAAAGTATAGGTAAACAAGTGTAGGCCACAGACGACTAAAAATGTAAGAAGTAGAAATTTAATTCACTTTTATTTAATTATTTTCTTTTTAATTATTCAGTCGTAACTAGCACTATGACTAACATTTAAAATTACTATTGATATTTAAATCAAATACACACTCTGAAAATTGTTTAACTAATAGACTAAAAAAAATTCGATAAAAATTTCTAATTTTTATATTAGTCTGATTTTTATTGTCAGTATTTTTCTATTTGCAGTAATCTAGGACACCCGTGACAATCCTAGAAACTACGCAAAATCTATAATAATAAGAGTCTCTGACTATCTTCCCTGCTTAAAATCCTAGCTTTTCCAGGACACTTTCCTTTTCACACCGTTTTTAAAAAGTTTATATTTTACTCAACTTAATATCACCACAAGATTCCATAAGAAATTCTTTATAATAAAAAACAAAATTCTTTGAAATTTAATCCGATTTTAAAGATTTTAATCCGATTTTAAAGATACTGTTTCTTGTACTTACAAGTAAGTGGTAGATATAAATAAGGTGAAAATTTCAATTACGAATTTGGTTAAATTTTTTTAAAATATAGATATTGTAGGCAATATATCAAATGGTTAGTGATGTGCCAATCGATTCATTTAAATGAATCGATTCTTTAGAATCAATTCACTAAAATGAACGGTTATATGAATCGATTCTTTGATTCTTTTTTTAATGGTCGTTATAATGGAAGTCTTTATAAAAGGTGGTCGTACAAATTAGTTTAGACTGTTTTAGTATTTGAATTAGTTGATCTAGGTCAGGGGCTCTCAATATTTTTCTGCCATGGAACTCTAAATAATTAACGTTCTTTCGGCGGAACACCTGATAAAAGTACTATCTCGTGTAGCCGCTGTAACCTTTCCACGGAACCATAGGGCTTTACGGAACACCAATTGGGGACTATTAATTTAGATCTTAGGCTCTAGGGTGCAGAAGCAGAATATTCCAGTTAAGGGATCAGCCGAATGTGGCTAAAAAAAGTGCCAACTAGCGGAGCCCTTGCAATTCTTGACGGAACTCTAGGGTTCCATGGAACACCATCTGGGAACCACTCTTTTACAACTTACACTCTAGGGGGCAGAAGTTGAATGTTCTACTTGGGTGGCTATAAAAGTACTATCTCGTGTAACCGCTGTAACTTTTCCACGGAGCCATTGAGCTTTCCGGAACACCAATTGGGGACCATCAATTTAGATCTTGGGCTCTAGGGTGCAGAAGCAGAATATTCCAGTTAAGCAGTCAGTCGAATGTGGCTAAAAAAAGTACCAATTAGAGAAACCCTTGCAATTCTTGGCGGAACTCTAGGGTTCCATGGAACACCATTTGGGAACCACTCTTTTAGATCCTATACTCTAGAGGTCAGAAGTTGAATGTTCTACTTGGCTGGCTATAAAAGTACTATCTCGTGTAACCGCTGTAACTTTTCCACGGAACCATTGAGCTTTCCGGAACACCAAATGGGGACCATCAATTTAGATCTTGGGCTCTAGGGTGCAGAAGCAAAATATTCCAGTTAAGTGGTCAGCCGAATGTGGCTAAAAAAGTACCAATTAGCGAAACCCTTGCAATTCTTGGCGGAACTCTAGGGTTCCATGGAACACCATTTGGGAACCACTCTTTTAGATCCTATACTCTAGGGGGCAAACGTTGAATGTTCTACTTGGGTGGCTATAAAAGTACTATCTCGTGTAACCGCTGTAACTTTTCCACGGAACCATAGGGCTACCCGGAACACCAATTGGGAACCATTAATCTAGATCTTGGGCTCTAGGGTTCAAAAGCAGAATGTTCCACTTGGGTGGTCCAGTTGAATGTGGCTATAAAAAGTACTAACTAGTGGAACCCCTGTAATACTAAACGGAACCCAAGGGTTCCGCGAAACACCATTTAGGAACTGCTAATCTAGGCAATGCTAATAATTTTTTTAGAATTTTAATATTTTTTTTTTTTTTTTTAATATTTGTTTGATTCATCAATTTTATTAAAAAATATCTATTTTTTTAAAAAAAATTGTTAATATAAAGACCAATAATGAATAATAAAGATATTCGTAAAAAAATAAAACGGTAAATTCACTTATAATAATGAAAAAAATTCAAATTGTATAACGTGAAACAAAATAAAAAAATAGTTAAATTGCGTTTTAAAACTTAAAAAATTAAAACTTGAAAAAGTGAGAGGATATGAATTGATATTCAATAAGTTTGTCTAAAAGTATTCCAAACAAAAAAAAAAAAGAAAAGGGGGGGAAAAATAAATAAATGAAATAATTAAAAATATCCCTCCCCCCAGCAGTGAAAGAATATTTACTCTAAATACTCACATTTTTCGCAATAAACAGTTTTTCAATCAATAAAAAAATAAATATTTTTTTTTATCTTTTCGTTAAAAAAATAAATAAAAAAAAAAACTGTTTTTTTTTTCTGAAAATTTTTAGTTACTTGCCCCTTTTCATAACCCCCATCCCTCTGAAGGCATCTTTTAATTTTAGAAAAAAAGATAATAGCGAAAAGAATCGATTCGTTTCTCAAAACAGTTCTTTTAATGTTAAAAGATATAAAACCGCTCAAATGAATCATTTAAACAGTTCAGTGAATCGAATGCAATGTTAAAGTATAGGAAAACGACTCAAAAGAACTGATTGGAAATCCAAATCAACTCTTTGAGCCGATATCAATGTTAAGAGATACGAAACGACTCAAATGAATCGTTTAGAAGTTCAATTCAACTCTTTGAGCCGATTTCAATGTTAAGGGATAGGAAACAGTTCAAAAGAATCCATTCATTTGGCTTTATGATTCTTTTAATGCTAAGAGATAGGCAAACAGTTCAGTGAGTCTTTTATTCGACTCAACTCATTTTCAACCAATCAGAGGATCGTTCATTTGATTCTCGACTCTTTTTCTCTCATTCAGTTCATTTTCAACCAATCAGACATTTGCATTCATACGTAAGTTCATTACCCAATCAGCGCAACGGTTTCATTTTCTATGGCTTTCGCTCCTTGGCATAGAATAAACGATAACATAAAACTCTGCTTTGCTTCATATTTACTGAAATTTATAAATTGAAAATTAACCGTACGAATGAAAAAATTCGCTCTTTAATATTTAAGGATTGAAAAGTAATATCTGAGCTTTACAGCATCAATATCTTTTTTATTTGAAAGTAAGAACCGAAACTGGAGAAGACAGCTTTTCAGTTGTTGTTGCCATTTTTAAATTGTTGTTTATCAATAGAATTTATTAATTTCGTAGATGGAAAAAAAAAAAAAAGAGAGTGATGCATACCTTTCACTGCATCAGAATGCAGTATGCATTGCATTAATAGCATTTTCAATTCCCTTCATCCTTCAAGTGAGTTCATTTTATTAATCACCTCCGGAAACCGGTTGTGCACAAGCATTGACATCGTGAGAATGTACCTGTGTCTATTCGACTGAGTTGGGATTTTAGCAAGCTCCAATTGTATAAACGAAATGCTGTATCAAATGCATATGCGGATGTTTAGTAAGTATAAGTACTAACTCCGAATAAGCTTATAAAGTGTAGAGTACAAAATATTGTCAAAAAAAAAAAAAAGAAAAAAGAATCGATTCTTTTTCAAAAACGAACTTGATGAATCGATTCACATGAAAGAGTTGATTAAAATATCGATTCGTTCGTTTTTCGCACATCACTACAAATGGTTTTGTTAATAATTATTTTTTATTTGTTACTGAATCGATTTCTGAGTTCAACATTTCTTTTGGTAGCGATCCATTTGGAAATGATTTGAAATTCTCTTAGTTTTGTTAAAGCTTAAAATGTATCTGGTCTTTTCATTTTTTGAACTTCTGTAGTTTTTAGTAGTACTTACTGCTCCTTTAATACTTGATTTCAAATTATTCACTCCACATCAATGATAATATACGTAAGCCAGTTTAGATTTGAATCCTAATCCTTTAAATAAAACTGGTAAAAAAATTATTTCATTTCTACCATTATTTTAATATAGAGCTATAATATTTGTGTATACCGACACGTGGGGCTACTTTGTGCAAATTTGAATTTGGCACTTTTCATGTGCTGCTATTCAGTATTATATTATTTTCACGTTAAAAATGTGTGGAATTTGAAGATAGAAGTCTATTACTACAAACATTTTTTCGAGTTTTAAACCAATCTCAGAGTGTGTTTTGTTTATCCAATGTCAACAACTTTCCGAGAACGTCGGACGTCGAAAAGTGTGAGTGGAAACTTCAGCTGTGAAATGCAAAGACGTTGATGAAACAATTTTCGTGAGTGCAAAATGTTTTATTTATATATTAATATTACATCATGTATTCGTTAGCGTTAAAAAATTTTGAAAATTAATAACTTGTCGTTGTTGTTGTTAATTTACGTCGCACTAGAGCTGCACAATGGGCTATTGGCGACGGTCTGGGAAACATCCCGGGGGATGATCCGAAGACATGCCATCACAATTTTGATCCTCTGCGGAGGGGATGGCACCCCCGCTTCGGTAGCCCGACGACCTGCGCGCGAAGTCGAGCACTTTACGGTAGCACAGTTTAACGTGGACCAATACCGCACCAATAACGTGGACCAATATCTGCTGGGAACCGTGTCTTAACGATCAGTCCACTGCGGGACGAAAATTAATAACAAATAAACGGAAAATGAAAAAGAATGCACTGTGGGGCTACTTTGTGCAAAGTTTCATTCGTTTTTTTTCGACAGAAAAATTGTCAGGCGTTATAAAAAAAATACCTGGAACGAGAAACTACCGTGATTACACTTTAGAAAAGCTGCAACAATGTTTGCAAGCAGTAGCTGGTGGTATGTCGATTGCAGAAGCTTCTCGGAAGTACAAAATCCACAGAAATACTATATCTAATAAAATTCACAGGAAACAAGTGAAACGTGCTGGTAAACTATTATTTTTCTTCTACTCAGATTTTTCTAATGAATTAATCAAACGATTTAACACATAAAAATATATTTTATAGGACATCAGGTGATTTTGACAGAAACTGAAGAGCAAATTCTGCCATGTTCATTCAAGCATGTTATGTTCAAATTTATCAATATTATAAATGTTAATGAATATGTAATAATTATTATTTTTGAAATTTCATCCATTTCTGTGTTCAAAAATGTATATGGTTTCCTTTTGGTTAAACTCAAATGTTTTGAAATAAACATTCTTTTTAAGAAAAAATTCTTTATAAAAAATGGTTTTTTACCGCTATATCTACTAATATCTACTATATCTAAACTAATATCTTTACATTTCTATATGTTTTTGTTATTAAAAATGTCAACAATTAACTTTTTTAACAATTTTATATCAATATTTTACTAAAAACATGATTATTAAACTGAATTCCTATCGCTGCACAAAGTAGCCCCACTTGGGGGCTACTTTGTGCAAGGTATGTTTTGACTTATTATTTGTAAATATTACACACAAATAATGCCAATAGTGATCAAATTCACTCGTCTGAGTCCAGTTATGAATATAATATCGATAAATTTTACTAAAGTTTGAATTAACATAGTTTTTTTACATGTCAAAGTTCAAAAACTGCGAAATCCTGCACAAAGTACCTAATGTATCCACATGACGGTACCTAAAGTTTCACTATTAAATATGCATACAAATAGTTTTTAGTTTCTTGAAAAAAAATATAGAAGCGATGGGGGGATTTCCGTATCGTGAACTGTGGCAGAATAATCGCCAAATCTGAACAACTTTTGGACAGTGGCCGGCGAGAAACTAAAAAAGAAATCACAGAAAGGAACCAACTCGAAAAATATAACTCGTAGCCACCCCAGAGCAAACATCTACATATTTTATTTTTTTAAAAATTGCAAGTTTAAAATCTATTTGACAGCTTGGCGATTACAGTTGGCGCTGCAGGTCACGATACGAAGCGATATGCTCTAGCAAAATAAAATTACAATGCTGCGGCTGCTTTCGTATGCCTGTAAAGCAGATCGGTGCTATTGTTCTCGTTTTCCAGTGATACCATCTATGGCCAAGAATTCGACTTCTGCCACACCCATACATCTCACCCGTTTATAGGGCGGACCCATTCATTCATCCACAGATCGTAATTTTGACCTGAATCAGAGAACGATCGATCTCCAATCCAGTACCCAGATATTGATTTGTTTTGGGAACATGAAGGACTTTGCGATTCGACAGATTTAAAGTGCATCAGTCACCATTTACTAGGCGGGGAATCTTCGGCCGGCAGGGTTCGAACCCACGAACATGGGCCCAGCTCCCTACCGACCTGGCTATCACGTCTCCATTAAATTACAATTGTAGAAAAATATATATTCTCGTTTTTTGTGATTTTAAACACACCATCAATGATACTTAGACTGAGTGTAGAAACGGAGTCCCTGCCCGCGAAGCGGTCACTCCACTTTTTCATTTGTATTGGTGCCCTGGGGCAACTGAAGTACTGTCTGTAGTAGGTAAAAACAAGAGTAGTAGCAAAAGTTCTAGTAGATTTTAGTTTAAGCTTTCAGCCAGGCTTTGAACTAAAAATTGTGGAGGTAGACTTGTGGCGGGAAACTCCTGAATATGAGGCCACATGAATCATATGAAGGTCACTTCCTGCTCGAGGGAGCATCCTTAACAGCATCAATGTTTTGGTTTATTGGTACAACATAAATTTACAGGCTAAATTTGTGTGCTCAATTAAGGCTTATAAACCTTTGTAGGTGTCAAGTAGAAGGACAAATAGCACAATATAGAGTAGGACATCACAAAATATACATCCAGGGTTCCGGCGGGGTTCGAACCCGCCACCTGCACGCTCCCGCTCTGCTAGGGAGGCCCCGCATCAATGTTAAACATGGTTTAATTTAATATTACGTAGTGTTGATGAAATAAACTTTATATATTAAAAATATGAAAAGAAAAACACAAATTTTGCAACGCTTAAAAGAAAAAGGAATATTTTATTAGAATTAAGTAAAGGTTGAAAATTCTCAATGTAAATTTGGGTAAGGATTTCCTAGCACATGGAGCTATCTGTTCTTTCATCGAAAATTAAATTAAAGGGAAAAAAGGCAGTGGAATTTGTGACAGCAAATCTATATGGTGAAAAATTTAAACACTATAAAAAAGACTATATACAATATTTATACTACTTTTGATAATAAAACAAGACAATTTGAATTCCGGTCAGCAACACTTCCTCGCCTATTCCCAATTGCTTCACCACTGCTGGTTGAAAAATAAAGCATTCTGGTTTTATCTGAATATTTTTTTTTAATATTTAAAATCGAAGAGTAAGCTAAAAAAGTTTAACTATCGATATATGTCTTTATTCTCACTGTTATATATTTATTTTAATTAGCACGTGTTAAGTTTGGATCGGAATCGGGGCTAAAATAAAAATTATTTCATTTCTATCTTTATTTCAACACAAGTAAACTGTCTGTGAGACTTATTAACAATTGAAATATATTTATTTATTCGTGACGTTTCTAAACCTAACTAAACCTGTCCTAACTAAAAACTAACCAAGGCGCAATGGTTCATTAGAAATAACGTCATCAAACCTCAAGATCTACCCACTTGACCAATTGCAAAGCTAAAGCGAATTTTTTTTTTCATTAACGCCATCAAGTGCGATGGATGGCAATCTTAATGATATTTTTGAGATCGAAAATTTGGAAGAATAAGTCTCAATTAGACTTATTGCTGCATTTTAATGTAGCGATGCATCATTTTCAAAACATCAAAATTCCTAGTACTTAGTAAGTAACCAGTAAATTTAGCCAATTTCGACTACTTCAAAATGTAGTCTTTTTCTAATTTAAGAACATTTTTCTGCTATATCACTTCAACTGTACAGATCTTTGTGTGTAACTAAATTTTCACAAATATGCATACAAATAGTTTAGTTTTTTGAAAAAAAATATAGAAACAATGGGGAGATTTCCTTATAATCGTTAAGTCTGAACAACTTCCGTGGGCAGTGACCAGTGAGAAACTAAAAAAAAAAAATCACAGAAAGGGACCAACTCGAAAGGTATAACTCGTAGCCACCCCGGGCAAACATCTACATGTTTTATATTTTAAAACATTACAAGTTTAAAATCTATTTGGCACCTTGGCGATTGTAGTTGGCGCGACAGGTCACGATAATAAAAAAAACTTCGCAACAAATATTTAAAGGCCATATAAACTAATAGTCATGCTCTTAAATTCTGATATAAGTTTATTAAAAGTTCTGCTCCAGTTCCCGACCACTGTACAAGATTATCCGCTAAAAATTTGAATATTAGAGAGAATTCTTTAAACTAAGCTTGACAACCTTTATTCTTCAAAATTTATAAATCTGCAAATAAAATTTAAATAAAGAATAAATCTTGCTACCATTCTAGATAGCACTATGGCAGTATTTAAACAAATTTAAAATATTATAATTATTTTGACTTTTACACAGAGATTCTGAGTTGTAGAGAAATAAGACGGAAATTGAAGAAGGTATCGATTTGGTTTCATTAGACATAGCTATCAACTATTTAGCTTTTTGTGAAAGAATTTTTTTAGTTCTAGTTAAATAGCATATAAAAGAAACAGAATTTTTTTTAAAATTTCTCCCCGAAATTCGATGAAGTATTTAAAGTTTTAGACTCTAAAGTACAGCAGATCGAAATTTTTGGAAAAACTTTTCATCTAGCAGTCGCTCAATAGTGAAAAGATCACAACATCTGTAAAAGTCGTTTTTAATTTTTAGATAACTTGCAGGTTGTAAAAAATCAAATTTATTAAACCGAAAATTATACATTCACGCTTAAATTCCGTAACCATTAGGAAAAAAACGTACTCAAAAAGCATAAAAATTGGCAGAGAGTAAAAGATATCTTCATTGAAAAGTTCAGAGTTATCTACAGCTATGCATTTTGATCCACATGTGATTTTTATTATTGTTCAAAACATGTAAAAATAAATATGTATGTTGTTATTTATTGCGAGATAAAAAAATTGTTTTGAAGCACACCAGAGACTTTTTATGCTATTTTTCCAAAGTTCCAAAATAATAATAAAAGAATTCTGATATATTAACAAATTAATAAAAAAGCTAGAAAAATTATCTCTTTTAAGACTTAAGAAATTATGTAAATAAACATTAGGGAGAAACAAATGGCCGCGCAAGAAAGTCCTTATTCAAAAATTTTATTCGCTGACAAAAAAAACAAACTTCATTTTTTAATTCAATTATTAATCTCCATACGACAGGAACCTACTCAACTACATTTTTATACAATTTCCAGTAATTATTCAGCTTCTAAGTTTTTTTTCTCTTTTTAATCATTGAAAATGACAAAATATAATCTTACATAGAACGAAAAATGTGCGCCTCATTTATGTGTCTAAAAAATTAGATTATAATGCTTTCAAAATTGTAAATTATTTTTGCATTTTCTATTTTTTTTCTTTTGGTGTAACTTTTTTTCACTGTTTGTTTCGTTCAGAACTTGACATTCGTGCATGACAGAAAGCTAAATTTATTTTTACCTCTATAAAATATGCTTGTTTTTTCAAGCAAAAAAGGAGAAAATATTCGCTAACATAAATTTCTCTTAATTACATTTATTCTAAATTATATTTTATTATATTTCTAATATTACGCCCCACTTTTCTGTGTGATGTTTAATTTATTAATTCGGATAATTTCAATAAATTTATAGTTTGTTTAAGTGGAATTTAAACTTTAAGTCTCAATTAAATTGTTTTGGATTGTCATGTATTGAGTGATTCATTGCAACATTTTTATTTTTATACGCATACCGTCCAACTACTACAGAATTTCCCTTAGTTTTAGAAAATATTTTCCATGGTGTCACCATGAAAAATATCATTATCACTCAGTGATAACAAAATAAGACATTAATGTTTTAATAAATTAGATTCATAATAATTTTTACTACCAAAGTAAATAATTTAAAATAAATTATACAAAGTCAGATTAATATTTCAGCCAGCAATCGCGAAAAATAATTCCCTCTAAACTCAAAGTTTTATCATTTAACACGTTCACGCCGGGAAAAGTAAATCACTGGTAGAAGAACTATTTCAATATTAGATAATATTCGGGAGGAGTTAATCTAGTCTCAACAATAACAATTCACTGTTAGGAAATTTATCACGGCGAAGAAGCAATTCAATATAAAAATTGCATCCGTTAAAAACAATTGGGAGTTATGGATTTTTATTATTCCCGGAAAAAAACTAAAAAATGAAATTTATTGTTACCAGTTTTTACTCCGGTGAGCTGCCAAGATGAGAAAATCTAGCGTGATCCACCGGTGGGTCACCCCGGCGTACCGTATCAAGGCGTTTTAGTTGCGAAGCAGAAGCAGTGCCATAAACTGTGCATGCATAGTCAATGCGCGACAGTATAAGTGCTTGGTAAATTCGTAATAGCGCGGTGCGGTCAGCACCCCAAAACGTGTTAGAAAGCACCCGTAACATATTTAGGGATCTCTCGCATCTTTTTCGCAATTGTTTTATGTGAGGCAGAAAAGTAAGCTTATGATCAAAAACAACTCCAAGAAATTTTGTTTCAATTACGATGGGTATAGCAATGTTATGAATATGAATAACAGGATCATTGTGAAGCCGACGTTGCCGACAGAAATGTACACAAGAGCTTTTGGAAGGTGATAGGGTATGACCATTCTCATGACACCATTTTACTATTTTATTGACTGCAAGTTGTAGTTGACGCTCGATTACTCTCATGTCAGATCCTGAGCATGAGACGTTGAGGTCATCAACATAAAGTGAGCCAAAAACTGTAGGAGGTAGGATGTTTAAAATGGAAGAAACATGAACTATAAAAAGTATAACACTCAGAACACAACCTTGTGGAACACCTTCAGATTGGATATAGAGATCAGAAAGTGTATGACCCAGTTTGACATGAAAATATCTCTGACTCAAAAAGTTTTGGATAAAAATAGGTAGGTGACCACGGAGGCCCATATCAAACAATGCCTTTAGAATGCCGTATCTCCATGTCCGATCGTACGCCTTCTCAATATCAAAGAAGATAGAGATAAAATGGTTACGTCGGACAAGAGCGTTACGAATACGCGATTCTAAAGCAACAATGTTATCCATAGTCGACCTGCCCTTACGAAAATCACTTTGAAAGTCGGGGATGAGTTTTTTCTTCTCCAGAAAGTAAACCAAGCGAGAGTTGACCATACGTTCGAATACCTTGCTGAAGCAGCTAGTCAGAGCTATCGGGCGGTAGTTAATTGGTTCCGTCGAATCCTTACCTGGCTTTAAAATTGGTATCACAAGAGCCAGCCGCCAACTAGATGGGTATATCTGCTCCGTCCATAATCTGTTAAAAAGTAACAGGATATTCTGCAAAGATGCAGAAGTCAAATGGCGAAGCATGTGATATGATACACCATCAAGGCCGGGGCTCGTATTGGGTGCTTTTGACAACGCTCGCTGCAATTCATGAAAAGTGAATTTACAATTATATTGAAACTGCCGTCGAGTCGTAAACTGCAGCGTCTGGGCTTCAACTCTATGCTTGTGAGCTTGAAAAGCTGAGCTGTAGCTGTCAATGCTAGATACGGCAGCGAATGTTTCACCCAAGATGTTACTCACATCTACCGGGTCAGAGTGCGTGATACCGTTTATATCAAATACCGGAAGATGGAATTCACGGTAGATACCATTCGCTTTCTTGACCCTCGACCAGACTTGTCTGGGAGATGTTGTAGATGTGATGGATGAAACATAGCGTGACCAAGATTCTCTCTGGCTTTGGCGCCGAATCCTGCGCGCAATCGCTTTAGCTCGTTTAAAATCGACAAGATGTTCTGTTGTAGGATACCGACGGAAGATGTTCCATAGCCTCTGCTTCTCTTTGTGAGCTGCGGAGCATTCAGCAGTCCACCAAGGCTTGCGATGCCGGGGACGAGAAGTTGATGTTTTTGGTATGCTATTATGTGCAGCATTGATGATCACAGAAGTCACCGTTTCAACAGCAGCTTCAAGATTTTCATCTGATATCATATCTTCTGTAATGTCAGCAAGCTGTGCGAAAAGCCTCCAATCAGCACGATGGTAAATAAATGTAGAGGGTTTTGTAGTGATAGAAGCAGTAGAAGTATATGAAACAATGATTGGAAAATGATCGCTATTATGAAGATCATTATCAACCGAAAATTCTGAAAAGGGTAAAAGCGCAGGTGAACATAAAGCAAGATCAATGCAATGAAAAGTTCGCGTTGGTTCATGAAAGTGAGTGTCTTCACCTTGATTCAGTAAACATAGATTATGATCATGGATGAGCATTTCAACTTGATGTCCTCTAGCATTTGTGTCGGAACTACCCCATAGTTCGTTGTGACCATTAAAGTCTCCAAGCAAAATGAAAGGTGTAGGCAGCTGATGAATTAATGAGTTTAAATCATGTTGTGAAACTAAAGCATGTGGAGGTATATAAATGGAACAGACTGTAATCGCAATCTTTATATGAATCTTAACTGCAATAGCCTGTAATGACGTTGACAATGGAAGACGAATTGATGGAAAACTTGTTGATGTTAAAATCGCCACACCACCATTAGGTCTACTACCGGCGTCATGGTCGTTTCGGTAACATGAATAATTATGAACATTAAAATTATCAGAAGATGTTAAATGAGTTTCTTGGATTGAAAAACATGATGGCTGATATTTAAAAATTATATCTCTGATGTCTGAGATTTTATTTCGCACACTGCGACAATTCCAAGAGATAATGGAACTTGCCATTATCTCTTGGTTTTAAATTTTGAATTAGACGTAACATCCATCGGTGGGTCGTCGAAAATCGATTCGTCATCCGATGGATGTAGTGTTATTTCTGTATCCATCTTCTGTAAGATATCTGAAGTGGACTTTTTAGCGATTTGTATGAATTTTGGATCTTTATTCTTTTTAGGAATGCCTGGTTTTAGGCTAGGTGGCAACTTTGTATTCGGACGCTGCTTTAAGGCAGGACGAGGCTTTTCTGGGGATGTCATTCGAGATGCTTTTGGAGGTGGAGATTTGGATACAGGTCTGCGAGAAGTAGATGGTCCGGTAAAATTAAATTTTGGATTTTGTTTTGTTTGTTGTGGGGTAGATGATATTGAGGAATCTGTCTGCGTACTTACTGTGCAATATGAAGTTTTAGCTGCTGCTGAATAGGACAGACCCGGACGGGGAGTGCGGGCCGTAACTATTCTGCGGGCTTCGTTGAATGTTAAGTTTTGTAATACTTTAATTGACTGGATTTCCTTTTCTTGTGACCATTTCGGACAACTTCTGGCGTAAGCTGCGTGATCACCCTTGCAGTTGATGCAAAGAGGTGGCAGCTCGCAAGAAGTGTCTTCATGGTCTGTACTGGAGCAGCGGGCACACACCGGTCGACCTCGGCAAGATGTTTTTGAATGCCCAAACCTTTGACATTGGTAACAACGCAAAGGATTTGGGATATAAGGCCGAACCGGGCAGTTAATCCAAGCCATTTTAATTGCAGTTGGTAATTTAGCAGACGCAAAAGTGAGGATAAGGTGCTTCGTAGGGATGAGTTTGCCATCCCTGCGAATCTTAATCCTTCTAACAGATGTAACGTTTTGAGATTGAAGGTTATCTAATATCATGTCTTCTGAGTCATTTATGAATTCTGTTTCTGATATAACGCCACGAGAGGTGTTTAAGGATCTATGAGGTGTTACTGTTATATTAAATGAGCACATGGTGGTGCATGTTGACAGAATAGTTGCTTGTTTTGCAGAGGAGACTTCAACTAAGAGGTCACCAGAGCGTAGCTTTTTTACTGAAGCAACTTCTCCCAGAATGGAAAGAAGAGCCTTGTGTATCAAAAATGGAGATATGTGGGTAAATGAGGTATTAGGTACGTTTGGGTTTGTCAGATTCATCAAAAAGTAACGAGCGTATTCACATGGTGCTAAGAATGTTCCGCTGTTTTTGCATTGGTGTGCGGAACTCAACACCGTACTATCTTCAGCCATAGAAAATAAAATCAGTTCTACTACCAGCGGCATCACCCACCACGGAGTCCTACTAAGGGGATGCAAGTAACATAATTCGTCACTTGACACCGATGCTAACCAATAGCTATACGTCCGCGAGTCACCCCTGAAGCAGCCTCCACCCTTAACGAGGTGCCCAGTAAGTGACCCCGGACTTGACCCTAGTCAACAGTTGACGGTCGTGACTAGCCGGTTGATGCATACAGGCCAATATGCACCTCCCGTTTACCTGAAGCAAGGGCCAAAGCAGTGTATTGGGGTACCAGGATGCCCCTCAACTGCCAGGATCCCCTTTTCCAGGGACACGGGTCTCCACGCACGGCGAACACGTGGGTGGTCTCTTCCCATCTGGGTCCGATACAACAGGGTGGTAATCGAACACAGATAAAAAGCCCTTACCAGTGAATTCGGCAACCACGACAAGGGGGAAGAGAAAGGAGAAAGTAGGAGAAAAGGGAGAAGAAACGGAAGGGAGGACAGATCACTAGGGTACCCCGGGGCGTGACTCCCTGTATTTACCTAAAGAAGGTAAACCCCCTCAGGGGATCTAGCTTATGGGCTTTATACCCTCAATATTTTAACTATACTAGTTTTATAGCTATTTTTAATATCTTAATATAATATTAAGAAGGAAAAACACTTAACTTTTAAGTGTTTTTCCTGTTTTTTAAATCTCTAATTTCACCATGAATCGGCTTTTTACCTTTTAAAACTTTATCGTCCTCTTAATCTTTTTTATTCTCTATTTTAACTATATGCTTTACACCTTTTAATATCCATTTTTTACCAGCTTTACAGATTTCATGATTGTTATAATGTTCGTCTTTTCAGTCCTAAACATTGATTTTCTTTGATATTTTCGACATCTCCAGCTCACGCCCTATTTGTCAAATCTGATGGGCTGTTCACCAGTCTTAATGTAATTCCCTACCTGCCAACATTTAATCCTTTCGAGGATTATTTTCCCCAGTGGTAGTAATATGGAATGAAAATTACAATTTTAGGCAAACACATGCATTGTATATTAGGAAGGCTTCTGCGGATATCAACAATAGTATTCCATACCTGCCAACTCTTCCGGAAGATTTTATTTTCATATTTAAAGTGGTAGTAAATATATACTATTTTTTCTTTTATAAACTTAATTTTTAAATGATTTTGATCACCACTATTCTTACAAAAATTAAGCACATATATTAATATGCGTTACTATCATGGTTGTCAACTTAAGTTTTCTCAAATACAACGTATTTCTTTGCTTAAAATTGAAGTTTTAATTTCATTTTAATAACACTGGGAAAAAATGATAATGGAAGGGATTAAAAGTTGGCAGGTCTGGTATTCCATATTAATATGAATGCTTAATTTTTTAAAAAATAGTGGTGGTGAAAAAGATTATAAATTAAGTTTATAAATGCAAGGAATATATAGAAAGCATACATTTTACTACCACTATAAAGATAGAAATAAAATTTTACGCCAAATGCGTAAAAGTTGGCAGGTAAGTTTCTACAGGGTTCCCACGGTCCTTGAGAAATTTAAAAAGTGGTAATAAAAATAAAAGAAATTTTGACATTTTTATTTCTGTGTAGCCACCACTAAAAGATGTTTTCTAAAAAATATATATATTCACGAAAATCTCAGCACTTTACGATGAAAAAGCATATTGTAGCTCCACCCTAAATTTACTACCACTTTTTAAATTTTTCAAGGACCGCGGGAACCCTGTTCTACTTTTTAGCGAAGTGTCTCTGAATCGGACAGGGCTGAAAGCCAATATATATCAAGACGGAAAAGAGTATAAAAACTGGTAACTGATAAATTTCATTTTTAGCTTATTTTTTCTGGAATAATAAAAATCCGTAACTACCAGTTTTTTTTAATGGATGCAATTTTCATATTGAATTGCTTCTTCGCCGAATTTAAATTAAATACAGTTAATTGTTGAGAATAGATTAACTCATCCCACATATTATCTAATACTGTATTAGTTCTCCTACCGGTATTATCTCTTTTCCGTCTCACTTTCAGGCCTGGTGTTGAACTTTAAAATTTGTTTAACTATTTTATGTGTAACGGTAATTTTAACCTTATACTATATAAGGGTCCTTTGACCCGGATTCCATGATTATACGTAAACATATTTTTTTGCTGTTATTAATTTAACATTTAATTTTTTTCCACTTATATTATACATTATGCGTGCAAATTGTCTAATAATGCCACGGAGGGGAGCTTCTCTGGGTCTCTCGATCCGATGCGTGTGCCGGTGCTGACCTGTCCCTTCTCACCTGAGGAAGGGGGCTGTCGTAGCGACGAGTCTGTTGTTCCCCGTATACCCAAGTTTGGGGGAGAGGGAGAAAATTAAACATTAGGAGGGACATTATGACCGCATGAGTTGAACACAGAGTGCTTTATTCCGATGAGATCACTATCATTATTTAGCACTTGCTAACTCGAAAAGCTCGCAAGTACGATATAGCGAATAATATGCTCAGGTACACTGGTGTGCAAAAATAAGGATGAAGGGTTTTTTCGAATGTTAGTTTGAACAGCAGAGTTAAAAATCGCACCATAGGATCCTCAAAATGTAAGAATATGGAAAGTAAACAGCTTCCAAAAAAGAAAAAAAACATTTTAATCCACAAGAACAATAAGGAGCTTAATTGAAATATAGGCTTAAAACAAAATTATAAAAATGACCAAAACATTAAAAAGTAAGGTAAAACAACGTTTAAAAGCACAAAAAATAAATAAATTGCAGACAGCTGTTTCGGATGCTCAAAGGGCAACCTTCATCAGTGCAACAGGATTGCACTGATGAAGGTTGCCCTTTGAGCATCCGAAACAGCTGTCTGCAATTTATATATTTTTTGTGCTCTTAAACGTTGTTTTACCTTACTTTGTATTTCAGCACAAAGGTCGCCCTTATGTGTATTTATGACCAAAACATTGTTGCGCGGGATTATCAAGGAAATTCCAGCCTTTAGTATGGGATATGATCACTTTTCACTGCTATGCAGGATTGATCTGTCCATGCTGACGACAAGGTTGTTAAGAAGCTCTTGAGAAAATTGCCGCCATTCCTGTTGTAGTGCTAATCGCAACTGCGGAATTTTGCTGGAGACGTGCTGCCAAGCGTCTACCTAGAGTGTACCACACGTGTTAAATTATATTAAAATCCGGGGACCTTGCCGGCCATTCCATGCGTGCAATAACTTCATTCTCTAACAGTTCTATGACAGCCACTGTACGATGAGGTGTAACATTATCGTCCTTGAAGATGAACTCAAAACCCACAGCACCTCTAAGAAGAAGCACATAAGAAACCTTGGTACAAAATCAGTTGTGAAATCTTTTTTAAATTTTTTTTCTTCCGAATCTGTAGAATAAATTTTCACGCCTATCGTAAATTGGCGTGAAAGACTAAAACACATATCCCTCCACAAAAAATGTTTAATCATTAAAAAAATTCGGGAGTTTAATATTTCCCCGATTTTGAATAAAAAATACTTGTTCCCTTTCTTTTTTCTGAATTTTAAAACAAACATTTTGTCCATCATGTGCATAAATTTAAAAATCAAACTTTTGAGCTCAATTTTAGATATTAATTTGTTAATTTAAAAAATTAACAAATTAAAAAACCGTCATTTTTATATCATTTTGACTTTAATGGATTTCAAGGGGTTACTTGTTAATGAATACAAGTTTATATTTTTTTAAACAAAAATCATAATGTTACAAATTAATTTATTACGACAAATTTCGAAAGTAAAAACAAAATTTATAAAGATTTAATAGTTTTAACTAAATTTAACATAATCAGTTACATTTAATTAAATTATTTAAAACTCCTTTTTATATTACAAACATTAAATTATGATTTCTGGTTTGGTTTCTAGGTATTTTATTCGCTTGAATTACTTATACGTAGAGGTGGGGAAAATTTCTTTAAGCTACAGTTACTAAACCGAAAATATTATATTAAATCATAAGTTTAGCCACCACTATAAAAAGTTTTGTTCTAAGTGGAGCAAGTTGGCATCTGTGCATTACCATAAATGCCAAACATGCTCTGCTTTGAAGAAAAAGTGATTCTTGGTTCAGAAATTTTGATTAAAATCTATTTCACCCACCTCTTATTATAAATTCAAAACTTCATGTAAAGCTCAATTTCTTTTAATAATTTCTGTATATAAATTCAATGTCTTTGTAAACATTAACAAAAAAACTGGTTTTTAATAAGTTTCAGTCTTCAGTTTTGCTTTGTAAAGACTTCCCTAAAATGGAACATTTAGCATCCCTGCATTAGAGTGTTTGACATTCAATATATCTATTTAACTTACTTATATGTAATGGCAGACAAAATTCTTTTAATCCTAATTCATTAAAATGTTAATACATGATTCGAAAAAAAACATTTTTTTGTAGCAACTGGATTGTATGTGTATGAAGTAATTCTTGAAATAGCACGAGTGATAATATCGCAATCAAAAAACTAAATTACTCGAACACAATATTTTAAATTTAATAAATGAATTAAAAGAAATGAAATTCGAAACACAAATTGTGAAATGCAGATCGCATTAAAAATATTAATTACCCTTCAAAATGTTTAAATAAAATTCTCTTTTAAAATACTCAAAAGACTCTTTTAAGGATAATTTAAAAAGCATTACAATTCGCATTAAACTAAATCAATTAAAAGGAAGGAAACAGAAAAGAAAATAGATAATGGCATTTTAATGAATCTTTATCATTAAAGCTCAAATGATTTTAAAAACATAAAAAGACCTTTAAAAAGTTTAAATTCAATAAAAAAACTTTTTTATTTCATAATCCATAAAAAAAAATCAAGACTAATTACTCAAATGTAACTTTCATAGAAATGCTCCGAACAAAGGTTTGATACAAAGATAGATATTTTGATACTAGGATATTCATCATTTATTTGAGTTTAAATACAATTTCATTTTCAGATTCTATTAACATGATAAATCATTTTGAAGAACATGCTTAAGTACTAGTTAAAACGAAAATTAACATTAAAAATTCATGCCGGTTTATCTTTTAGAACTTAATAAAGTTAAAACTCCATCAGTAATCTTAAATATTTATATTAGATTAATGTTGTTGTATCAAATTAAATGGTCACAATATATTTCATATTTTATTATATAAATATTTTAGCTTCTCTTTATATTAAAATGTCACTCTCAGGAGGTTTAAAAAATTTTTAAGAACATTAATCATCAATACACTATCTACAGGAAGATTTTAAATGAAAGCAAAGCAGCATTTGTAAAGTAAAGAAATGAACATGCTATAGTTTCGGTTCTATAAACAAGAAATTTCCTTAATGACTAAACACCAAAATTATTTGGAAATTAATGAATATTTTTTGTAACAATGTGTTTACGGTTGTACAAAAACTTCTCTGTCTTTTTAAAATTACCACATATTAAAAAAACAAAAAACAATAGATGAATAAAAAGTAAACATTTGCTTCAGAAAAACTAACCACTCTTGACGACACGCTGATTCGCTTATGTAACCACTACGAGACGGGCGAATCATATATGCTCAAGATGGCGGCAATCAGGGTAAAAATTTAATCTGGTAGGCAATATATTTCTATATCTGTTTATTTAGGTCGAGGAGTCATAATAGTTGATTTACTTATAGAGTTACACTTTGAACTAATATTAGTTAGACGTGTAGAAGCAAAAACAAGACTGTTAAATTATAAAAAGTAAGCCTTGACCAAACTTAAGCTACTGCTTATTATTTTCTTCCATTCTGATTCCGTATAAATACATTTATGACTCGCCTGTACGGAAAAGATTAATTAAGTTTAAATTTCAAGTTAAAGTGGATTTAAATATTGCCTCATAAATGTTCACACCTTCAGATCTTGAGTGTAAAGTGAAATTTTTCAGATTTGAAGAAAATGGAAATCCTGATGAATTTGTTATTAAAATGTTCAGTCTAAATCATGATAATGTTTTAAACGAAGCAAATATGTTAATTAGCTCAGTGACGTTTTAGATGGACGTTTAAACAACTTAACAATTATGTCAAAATGAAACTGTACACTACTTTGCTATAATTAATTATCGTTGTGTTAGCGATTAAACGAGCCGATTAATTTTATTTGTAAGAGTTTTTTTTTGCCGAGATGATACGAATTTAAATTATTTTAAATTCCTTTAAGTTAAAAGATCACAAATCTAAAACAGTAAATAATACATTTTAAAGCAAAAAAATTAATTTTATAAAATATTAATTTAGCCTTATGGCTCTGTTGAAGAACTGAAGAATAGCATAACCAAGTAAATGAGTATATTTACGTTAAAAATATAAGTCTTTACATTCATATACTACACTATAAATTGGTAATTAAAAAGGAGTTTTGATAGCAAATCAGTTTTATTTAACTTTAAAGCCTAGACAAAATATTTTTTATTGTAAAAAGTTTTTCTTAATATTTAAACACAAAGATTTGTGACTTAACTAATAGAGGCTTTAAATGCAGGGTTCGTACAGTCTTTACCAAATTTAAAATTTCACAGCTAAATGAAACATTTAAATTGTATTTTAATTAATTTTTAGTTGCCACTATGCTTATTTTTTCGAAATAAATATTTCCTTGTCGCAAAATATTTCAATTTTAAAGTGGAAACTAATACAAAAACGTTTCAACTTATTTATTAAAATATTAACATCACTTTTTAAAAATTTTTAAGCTCTATAGAAACTTGGTAAATGTGTAAACAAGCTTATAATTTACGCACGTTCAATGTATCTAGCTGCTGTTGGTACTCAATCTCGCCCCATAAAAAATTTGGATTATGGTTTATAAATTTTATGATAAAGGATAATAATATAGTTACAGAATTAAAACAGAATTGTTTAAAAAATATGTCCAAAAAAAATATATAATTTTTATTATTATTTTGCCAAAGAAAAATTTAATATTAACGTTTAATCAATTTAAACGTCTTAAAACTGAAATGCAGTTTGGACAAATAATGATAATCATATTTATTATGTTCAAAATTACCTGTGAACTGTTAAACCGATTATTTCTTTAATTTTTTGATTGATAACTTCTATCTCCCAGTGTTTTTATTTCAGCATTTAATCTATGAGCTTAGCGAGATTTAATTTTCACTCGAGATTTTGACTAAAACTATTTTTTTTAAACATTACCATCGGTTATACAAACCATTCCAAAAAAAAAAAATGGTACTTTTATCGTATTAATTTGTTTGCGTTTTATCTACCTACGCCAATGATACTCAATTATTGCTTATTTTATTCTACAACATCTTACTTAAGAAATATATAAATTTTCGCGTCTTCCATTTTGTTATGCCCAAATATTAGGCCTTTTAAAAAAAAAAAAAAAAAAAAAAGAATGAATATTCAAATATTCCATAAGTTTTCATTTAAACAGGGTTTTGCAAAGACGTTTTTCTCATGACGAAATTGCTCGTCACTTTCACTTCCTTTTGCAGCGAATTGCAATTTTTTCCCTCTTGAAGATTCGGAAAGTTTAAAAGTAAAATTGAAACTCCTTTAGGCTGTCAAACTACAGTACGCCACAGGCCGTAAGTGACTGAAATGAAAAATGATTTATTTTGAGAAGGAAAAAAAAAACTTTTTTGTTGGTTGGTATTGGAATTTTTATAATAACTTTTTAGTTCAGATATTATGATTTAAAAACCAATATTTACTTCGAAATTGTTAACACTACAAATAGTTTTAAAATATTATAAGAACTATACAGTCGATTGCTTTTAGATAATAGTAGCAAATACTGCCACTATCTGTCCCTATTAATATTTTATTTATATTATTATTATTTATACTTTGTGGCAAGTTAATAAAAAAAAACATTGCTATGGAGAGAGTCTATTTGCATCTAAATTTACGCCAAATGGATGCCAAGCGCGAACGTATGTCCACATCGTCAACTCCTGAAACGACGTTGATCAGCATTATTTTTCTTACTTTCTTAAATTGTGTAAAATGAGGAAAACAAAACTTATTGATAAATCAATTAACAAGTAATATAAAAATTATATCTAAAAATTGTAACCAATATACGCTGAAACAGATTAACTGATGATAGAATAATAAATATCGTTTCTTGCTGAATATTTTCTTCGACAGTGAAACAAAAGTATAACTGTCTTATCTCTCATTTGATTTGTTAAGGGCATGCCAGCATAAGACGCGTCATTTTTAGTGGTCCTTGCAACGTCACCTAGTTGTTTCTTTTCAAAAACAAATGTAGTTTTTATTTATTGAAATATGTCTCTAAGTCTAGAATTCCAGTACGACTTCGAAACTATAACCTTTTTTTAATAATTCGATGATATATATATCGTAAGACATAGAGAGAATTAAATTTCTGTCTGACGCGTTGAAAGCATATTTGTATAGTTTGATAACGAAATAAAACGGAACTATATGCAGTCTCGGATCATTACTTAAACCCTATACTGCTGAGGGGATTTAATTATCGACGATGCCAACCTTCATCTATCAAAAGGTACCTCAAATCTGGTCTGGTCTAGCTGGGCTCCTGAGGCCAATAATGACCCTTTTCCCAGAGAACATAAACAAAAACAATAGACAGATTACATAAAATGCAACAAATAATGGCACATGTTAAAGTAGAGAAAAAAATGGCACTTTGCCATAGTAATAAGTAACAAATAATTGAATGTATAGAAAAGTACAAGACATATTTATAAGAAGGGAAACAAAAATTACAAGAAGGAAAAATATTTATAAAAAAGGGGAAGAATTAACAAATATTCATAATGAATAACGTTAAGATCATAAAAAACTTCATTAACAAAAAAGTGTACCTCGCGGGGCTGATGCTAAGATAACTACCACATATGAGTATGAGTTCGCTATTTATGCTTTTAGATTTCTAATAGTTTTGTTTTTACAAATTCTTCCTAATTTTATTATTGTTGTTTTTATAAGCAATTTGTAAAATCTTTTTTCAACGACTGTGCAAGTAAGCAGGTCATATGATACTTATAATTTTTGTTATGCAGTTATGGAAAAAATTAATTTATATGAAAAAATACCAAACTAAAAATTACTTACATTTCGTTACCACTATAAAATATATTTTTTTACAAAGTGGAACAAGTTGGCATCTCTTTTTTCCCCACAGATAACTATAGAAAGTAAAGAAATCGTTCGTTCGTTCGTTCGTTGTAATGGAACTGGGCGTCTGAGGCCTTACGGCCCTTTTCCCATTCATCCTGAAATTAGACTAAGAAACATACATGACAAAAATAAAATTTGGGGAGCAAAATGGAGTTCGTGAGATAAGAAAGAAAAAATGGCACTTTGCCATTATTAGGTAATAACAAAATTAGAAGTAATAAAAAAGTACACGAAAAAAGATAAAATTAAAGTACAATGGGAAAATAAACACTAATGAATATTTACAGTTTGGGAATACATACAAAAAGAGGGCGAATTAAAGGAATGTGTGTATATGTGTAAGTAAGTGTCTCTCTGTTAAAGTAGAGACCCGGCCGTCCTGGTAATTACCGCTCTTGCCGGGTTGCTCTCTACACTTAACTTACAGGGATTAGCTTACCCTGATCAGACCCCGAGGGGTTGCTCTTTCACGGGGATAAGCTGAATCTGAGAAAGTAAAGAAAATAATTAATTTCGCTTTAAATATAAATGATTTACAATGTAAGTCGTTGTGTTATGCCTCTATCACACGAGAGAAAAATATGTGCAACTGCAAGTGTAACTGCAAGTGTAAGTGCAACTGTAAGTGAAATTTCTCCGTTCGGAGTTGCCGAAAGGGTTGCTTAATTGCCTGAACGGTTGCATGAAATTGGGTTACCATATTTTGTTATTTATCTTTACTTTTGGCTCATATTTAATTTTATCCTATGATTCTATTATATCATAGTTTCTCAACGATGTTTTTTTTATCTTGATTTGAGTGACTAAGGTATAAAACATGGTGCGTAGCGTTTTTAAAAAGTGCTTAAAGGTGCTTATTTTTGATTTTCATTTTTTAAAGGTCCTTAAAGGTGCTTTTCTTAATAAGTGTTTTTAAAAAGTGCCTTATTTTCCTTTTTCGAAAAAGAGATTTATGAAAAGGAATGTCGATTTTCGCCACATATTATGTAAAAACGTACTTTTCACATTTTTCTATTTCACGTTTTCAGAATTCATTCGTCCCGCACTGGACTGATCGTTAAGACACGGTTCCCAGCAGATCACCGAAGTCAAGCATCACTGGCTATGGTCAGTGTGCGGGTGGGTGACCACTTGGATCAGTCTGCGTAGGGACCGAGGGTGTGCGGTATGGGTCCTCGTTAAACTGTGCTACCGCAAAGTGCTCAACTTCGCTCGCAGGTCGTCGGGCTACCGAGGAGGGGGGGCCATCCCCTCCGCAGAGGATCAAAATTGTGATGGCATGTCTTCGGATCATCCTCCGGGATGTTTCCCAGACAGTCGCCAATAGCCCATTGTGCAGCTCTAGTGCGACGTAAATTAACAACAACAGCAGAATTCATTCAACCATGATCAATTTCAGCGTACCGTCAGTCCATAGCGTATGAAAACGCCAATCATTTTACAGGTTTGGTGAAATACTTGCGAGTCCGCATGTGCGTCTAGTGAGCTGGGTTCGGTGAGATTCTTGCTCTCTCATGCTGTATTTTGCAAGATATTCTCAATTTCAGGCTTTATTTTCCACCCTCTGAAATCGAACCGAAAAATCTCTTGATCATTTTTTTAATGGCTAATATAATCAAGAAAACAGTTCTTTGTCAAATTCTAGTTATTTTATCATGATCATGTAAAGTCAGAAAATTATTTTGCATTTTGTCAATTTACCTAGAGCTTTAAAATATTTTTTGAGTGCCTAAAATGTTCTTAAAAGTTGCTTATTTTTTGTTGAAAGATTTGACTCCGCACCCTGTAAAAGCATAGTTTATTTATATATATTTACTATGTAACATGCTAGCTAGGCAAGTGCGGTATCATTATCTATGTAAGCACTAAATCGAATGAGAATAAAAACAAGCTGTCTGATTTAATAGTTTAACAATTCGAAAATTTATAAAAAGTTTAATGTGTAGAAAGGACAATTTTATGACTTATACCACTTTATGCAACTGACATTGCTATCTAATCAAGTAAGGCATTTCTTCAAATTTATTTTTTAAGCTTAATTCAAAAACATAGTCCTTTGAAATAATTCTGTAGAAGAAATGATGGTTTAATGTATGAAATATAAATTTTTGAATTACCTTTCACTCATAAAATATTTATAACATCAAAACTATTAGATCTATCAAATTAATTCTATTTTTTAAATTCAGTCTAAAAAATACATAATAAATAATGTCAGACTTGTCTATACTACAATGTCTCAGAATTTTATTTTCATCAAATTAATTTACATTACATGAAGGGATCATCAATTTTATTCATTTACACATTGCATATCAGGAATATCACTTTTATGAAAATTATTTTTTCCACTTTCTTAGTAAAATTGCTTTTTAAATATAAGAGGATTTTCAATGTCATACTTACATTTTATTATTGTAAAATTTATATCATTCATTATTGGTATAAGATAATTTAATTAAAAATTATAGGATTTATTTTGGGACAAATTTATTGTAATATACAGTATATAAATTAAAATTTATTTATAACTATAAAAAAAAAAACAATATTTTATTAAGAACATACTTTTAATGTATCATATTATTTTGTTATAGCCCTTTACGTGTTTTGTTTTGCATTTTAAATAATACAAGAATCAATTTAAAACATAAAACATTTATTGTCAAGTGAAACATTTAGAACATTATTCATTTTTATTTCTTATTTTTTAATTTCTTCCATAAGAACAGTATTACATCTCTTTCCTTCTTTACCAGATAAACCTTACAGGATTATACGAAATATCTGAAATAAAAGAAAGAAATCACTTTCATGATAAAATTTTACCAACACATTATTAGAATAAGGAAGATTAAATGCCATTAATTTGAAATCATTTAAGTCCTTAGGTATCCCTTTTAAACTTATTATAAGTTTGACAGATATTTTGATTATAGTTCTAAGATTATTCTATACACTAATGAAAGATTGCAGGTGTGTTTAGTTTTGTAGTTCTTATGTTTGGATTGAAATTTGTTTCAAGAAAAATAAATTGTAGTATTTATAAACGAAGACTCTTAAAAATGTAAGTATATTGAAAAATTAGTAAGGTACACTTACATACTTACTGTCATTATAAAAAAGCTAAGTATCAAGAGATAAATGTGAAGTATAAATAAAAAGTAAAGTATCATTAGTTAACTTTGAATAATTATAAACAAAATATTATGCAAATCATCATACACAAAAAAAAAAAAAAAAAAAAATAGAAGGGATGAATGTAGAAACAGACAAGGAGATTGGGAATTTGCATTTTTAATAATTACTTTTTATATATAATATACTACCTTTCTTGTAATACTTTTCAATAATTACTGGAAAATGGGGTAACTTTGTGAGAAACAAGGTAAATATTTACCACACATATTTTCTAACTTGTTTTAAAATGAGATTTTCAAAAATTAAAAGAATTCTTAGGGAAGAATAAAATAATTATTTCACTAATAATTATAAAACTTTCAAATAATCGGACACATGCTTTTACAATCAACAGAAACAAAGATTAAAATTTAAAAATAAAGAAATATAATCATTATTATATTTTATGTTATAATACTGAAACAAAGTTTGGCGAGTTGCTTGGCGAATATTTCAAAGTAAAGCTTTTCGCCAGTATAATTCTTTACATATATAAAAATAGAAATTATTTCTATTTAAAGTAATTAAAACTTTGATCGGAACAAATTATAATAAGTTTTAATTTTATTAGCTTAAAATAAATAAATATTTTAAAAGAAAATTTATCGCAAAAATATTGTACTATACTTACCGATACTAAAATCGTGTGCAGGTTCCTGTTATGGTAGTACATCAACTGCATTGAGATGATCATCTCATAGTGCGAAAGTATTTTTAATGCTTTCATTTTAAAGGAAATGTTATTATTAAACTAAAAACTTGTTCCGTCTCATCTATAAAAAAATTTCATCCGATCATCCTCTTCCTAACGTCGCCGCCATTTTTATTTACATTTGTATATGTCATCACATAAAATTGAAACGTCATAAAAAGCAAACGATCTGATTGGTTCATGAAAGAAATTGCCTGAACGGTTGCAGATATTTCGTGCAACCGTAATTTCTATATCACACGAGCGTTTTTTGGAGAAATTTCACTTACAGTTGCACTTACACTTGCAGTTGCACTTATTTTCTCTCGTGTGATATAGCCATTAGTTACGATTGTATAGTTAAAGAGATAATAAATAAACAAAAGTGAATTGAGTTCTTCTACCACTTCTCACTATTTTAGTTGTCAATGGTATCCATGGTTATACGATAAAAGGGACTATCCACAATTGATGTCGCGCTTGCGGGGGGGGGAGGGGAGTTTTTTGAAATTTTAACAGTTAGTGATTTGGGGTGATGAATGACATACTACATTTTCGTTGAAAAGCCGACCGGCCTGTGTAGGGGGCAGGGAACTGTCCTTGCATCAGAAAGGTTCTGGGTTCGAATCCTGGGCAAGTAATGGATGTTCTTTCCTTCTCTGTACTATCTGTCCTCACTGTGGGAGCGACGTTGGCCCACCTAATATGGTGCTCCTGAAAAAGAGCTCAACAAAATCGCCCTGTATATGCCTGAATGGGTTACGGATGTTAACACAGGTGGGTATTGGAAGAAAAAAATATATTTTCGTTGAAAAAGAAATTACGTTTAAAATCAGCAGAATTAAATATTTTTTTCTCCACATTAAGTAAGGGAGAGTGGGGTCAACTGTAACAGAGCAAAAATTTTGAGTGTCGGGTTCTAGATTTGGTTCCTAGGTGGCGCACAAGGTGTATTTAATAAATCTACATGTACTACTGGCAACCATTTTTATGTACTTTTTGAAAGAGTTACATCACAAAAGATATTTTCACGCTACGTAAGTACTTTTTTTGGTATTAGAATATTATATTGTACAAAGTAATTTTGTTTAAACAAATAAAAATTATTAACCGAATATGTAAGTGGACACCTTAATTAACATTTCAATAAAAAAAAAAATTAGTTTTGTTAATAAACTAGCATTGTTTTTAACAAATGAAGCTGAAATGGCGTCTTGGGGACGATTGTAACAGCTGAAAATAAATAATCTTCTGTTTACAAACCATTACTTAACTCTTTAAGAACCACCAATAGTTTCCTTTATCATTTATATTATGTTGCATGTGCATTAACCTTTTTAACCCCTTAAAGTTAAAAGTTTAACCCTTTAGGTCTCTGCTCATTATTATTTTTACTCCAAAAATATCACTACTATTTTGATAAATAAAAAAATATATCACAACTATGATAAAATGTATAATTAACTTTTTAGTTGAATTTATGAACTGTTACAATTGACTCCGTAAGTGGGGACAGTTGTAACAAGTGCACGACTGTCAAAAATTGTTAATAACTAATATAATATCATTTAAAATAAGGTTTTTTTTCTACTAGAGGATAGTCTACTTTACTCGTCTGTCAATTAATAGATACTAATAATATATTGGATTTTTTGGTTGTTAAAAATAGTTAAGTAAAAAATGCTACAATTGACCCCACTCTCCCCTACACATATGAAAAAAATAACAATGGGGTTGATTATATGTATATCTAAAAATATATTTTGATACATGATCAAAAATATTTTTTTAGACGTAGAGATTTGAACAGTAAATATATGTTATTGTAATAACTAGGAGAGAGAGGAAGAGGGTATATGTTGACATTGTGACAAATGGACTGCAAAAATTTTTAAAAAAAATTCACATCATTTATGCAAGCCCTTAAAAGAATTATTTATCGCAATTTATTATTGCTTAATATAAAATTACTAAACAAGAATACAAATTGTTACTTTTATAAACATTTTTAAAACATATTGATTTCTTTACATTTATAAAACAGCACCAATAATCATAGTCTAACATACAAAATACCTCGCAATAAACTTAAAACACATCACTTAATTTCAGCCAGTGCGCAATAGTCTTGAATTCGGAAGGGCAATAAATATTCGATAAGAATCATTCATCTTTAGTCCTTACATTCAAATATGTTTAAGAAGCTTTCATTTGTCATTTGTTTACAGTTCAATTTGCTTTGTGGTGGTTTGATGGTTTGAATATTTAATTAAATGTGATCACGACGTACAACTTTCGCCTTTGGTATAAACATGAAATTTAAGTTGATTGCTTTTCGTCTCTTTTGATAGCCTCATTCACTAAATACAAAGATGATAAATCTGCTGTGACTTTGACATTTTTCAGCCAGAGTATAGCATTTCAGACTGTTAAATTGCATGCCAAATTAAAATGACTGACGCGATGACAAATAAAATGAAATGCAATAAAAAATTAAATGGCAAATAAAATGAAATACAATGACAAATTAAAATGACTGCATTATCGCACAATATTGAAGCTGAATTTCAAAATATAAAGATGTTATAATTTTCAAAATTGCTTTTTTCTTATTATTTTAAGCGTTACATATTTTTTATGCCACGTTCCAGTTACGATAAGGTTTTGATAGATATATCAGTTTTATTCAATAAGTTGTTACAGTTAACTAGTACATTGATAAGATAAATATATTTTTTATTTCGTTTGTAAAGCCCTAGTATCTCCTAAAAATGCAAAAAGTGGTGACTAATAAAATTCAAAATTTTACTAAAAGAAAAATTTTCAACTTTTTCTCGTATATATTTTTTTCCGTTGGCTATTAAAAATTAAAACAACGAACTGAACTGAACTGAATTTATTAATTGGGCCACTTCCGGCCCTTTTCCAATTCATCATGACAATAAAAGCAATGTATGAAAAACAATTTGGTAATTTTAAAAATTGTCACATAAGAAAAGAGGCGGGGGCAAAAATGGTGATACAATATTACAAATAAAGCAATAAATAATGTAAAGTTTAAAGCAATAAATAATGTAAAGATTTTTTGGGTCTCTAAAGTTCACATTGTAATAAAAACAAGTTATTTCAAGAATGTCTCTATGTTCATAATATATCAGTGATGATCGTGTGATATACCGGTGACAAACAGATGTTATTCACGTATTTTGGTATTTAGAAAAGGAAGCGTCACTGCAGTAGATAACTGTTATGGGTCCTATTAATTTTCAAGATTATACAATTTTATTAAATAATATTTACCCCGAGGAAATAATCTTGCTTCGTAATCCTAATGATATTATTAATTTTAATTTTTTGAATTTGGGTATTTCAAAAGAAGAAAATATCTGCTTTGTTGATTTATACGATAAAAGAAATTATTTTAATATTAATCAACTAATTACTTGGAATTCTAATGTTTATAAAAACATCTATTTAAGTACCATTTTTAATCAAATCAATAGAATTAAAAGAATATGTAGTAATGTTTATTTATCTAAAATCAATAGACAAATACAAAATTTGATAAAAAACAATGGATACCTAACTAAAGTATTTAAATTCTATATAGAGTTATTTGTATGTTATCGTAAATAAATTTACAAAAAAAATTCTTTGTTAATTTATATAATTTTAACCATGCACATTTAGGGCAATTCCGTGTCTAAAAGTATGCGCAAAACAGGCAATTCATGTTTCTTTCTCTCTCTCATTTTTTTTTTCTTAAATAGAAGTTAATTTTCTAAAATTATTAAAATTGTATAATTAAATATCAACCTTTTAATTGTAAACTTCTTTAAATTAACCAGTATAGTATTACCTTGAGCACATCCATTTTCGGGCCCATCCATGGTAACCAACAAATCAAAGGCACTTCAGTACCGTAGTAAGAATGCACTATAAAACAAAATCTCTTTATTTACGCTTTTACCTGAATTTACTCCTATGTTTTCATATTTTTAATCTGGAAATCTTATTACGTAAAAATTTTAAATCATTCTTGAAAAATTTCCCATTCATGTAAGTTCGTTCATTTCAATTCGCTTTATCGATTTCGTTTTATGTTTTATTCTGTTTTTCATTTACATTTTATTTTCTGTTTTGTACGTGATTTTTATTACTATGTGTTTTTGAGTACTCCTCGCCTTATTGTATTCATATATTTTGCATTGGTTATATTGGTATAATATTAGAAAACTCTCCTTTATAGGGATAAAATAGTGTGAGCTGATGAGTGAAGAGTTTATATCTCTTTATTTTATGGATTTTATCAATATTTTTTTTAAATAATTTTTTTATTATTTATTGTTCTGTAATTTTTTTTCGTATTTTCTCTACTTTTTGAACTATATATATATATGTCACGGCGAAAGACCGAAATCGGTGGTTGTTGACTTTCACCGGTGAATGTCGACAAACACCAAATACGGCGGTGAAAGATCGAATATTTCATTACATTCTTGTACATTCGGACCCTCACCGTGTATGTCGACAGTCACAGATATGCTCTGGTGAATGTCTGAAATATTTATTACATTCGATTTGATATGAATTTATTCGTGGATATAATTACATTTATTCGATATTTTAAGACTACACTAATGTTTTTTTTTAAGGTTAAGTGCCACTGCCCGGTATACCCTACACTGATGTTTTTTTAAGGTCACGTGCCACTGCCCGGTATACCCTACACTGATGTTTTTTTGCCCGATACTCCAAACACTGATGTTTCTTCTAATCTATCGTCAGTAAGTATTAAAATATAGAATAAATATAATAATATTAACGAATAAATTAATATAAAATTGGATATAACAAATATTTCGGTCATTCACCAAAGCGACTACGTGATTGTTGACATTCACCGGTGAAAGTCAGAAATAAGGGTATTTAGCAAATAATTCGGACATACACCAAGTGACTACGTGATTGTTGACATTCTCCAGATTTCGGTCATTCACCGTAACATATGTATACTATATGTATATATACTAAAAGTGAAACTTATGAAATTCACAAAGTTATTTAGAAAAACGTACAAATTTCCCCTTCCATCTTTGATGCTAATGCTTAAATAATTTTGCTAACAGGTACTAATTAAAAAAAAGTTAGATTTAAAAAAGCAAAATTGATGAGAAAATTTTTTAAATCGTTTAAGCGAAGCTCAAAAAATCTTCAAACTTTTATGGACACCAATTATTCTCGATTAATATTGGTAATAGATTCAAATTGAAATTAAAAAAAAGCTATGTACTAAAAAGTAAAACTGTTAGAAAAAAGGAACTTATCTGTTTAGGGGAACCATAAAAATCGTGTTAATATTATTATCGACAATGATGCTTAATTAATTTTGGCGATAAGTACGAATTAAAAAAATATGTTATATACTAAAAAAAAAATTCTATTAATGGATTGATAATGACGCAAAAGATGTATGATTGATAATAAGTACAAACTTGATAATAAGTACAAACTAAGAAAAAAAATTGAGCTATGTACTTAAAAGACATATTAATGGAGAAGTGGTACTAATTCGTTGTAATGGTAATTGAATTTATGGTAATTATTTCAGTATTGATAGGTATCAAAAATACTAATATAGGTACAAAGTATAAGGCCCAATGTCTAGGTGTTAGCGTTTTACACTCTAGTAATACAGGTCCGAAATTCTATAGCAAAGTTTTCCATGGACACACCTATGGCAATATATGGCAACCTATGGTATAGTAATTTATATGGCATATACATGGAAAGACACCATATGCCTCGGGTAAACATAAAGTTTAGTATTGCAATTAAATGGCAAGACATCATGAGTCAACCAATGTTCTGATCGATTTTGGAATAATGAACAGTTTAGAACCAAGAAATCTGTAAGTCCATTACAATTTATTTTTTTAATTACTCATTACTTTTATTGTTTTCTAATTAATATTTGTCGTAAAGATTTGAATTATCCAGGTATTGTTCGGTAAGGATTCTTTGCTTTCTTACATAATTATTGTCTTTTATTGCAAGTTTAATTACTTAATCACACACATAAAAATTTTTTCATAATTATTCTTGGGAAGAGCTCCAAAAACTCATTGTAATTCAATGACCCTTATTTGTAGTTGTCTATGTATAAATTTGTCCATGTAAAGATTTACCTATGTATAGTTGTATGATAATATTCAATAGGAAAGAGACGTTTCTAAAGCCTATGGAAAAAATTAATCATAGGCTATTACACACCATATTTTATTACAAAATTTGCTACATAAATAAATACTATATACTTTACCGATATACTATAGTTTTGCTTTAAACTTTTGACACATATACGTGTGACAAAAATGTGCATAAAGGTAAAAATTTACCGTGGATTTATGGCAGAAAATTTTCCATACACTTATCTCAAAATTTACTAAGCAATAGCACTAAGGCAGGCTTTTATTTCTTTAGAGAAGATGGGCCTAAGAATAAACGAGAGCAAAACTAAATATTTGCCCTGCACTTCAATATCAAGCTTCAATAACACCCATTTAGAAATTGAAGAATATAAATTTGAGGTTGTTGACAATGTCGTTTACTTAGGTTCTGTAATCAAGAACAGGAACAATATCCCAATATAAATACAACGAATGGAATTCGGAATTAATGGAATTCGAAAATACATAAAATCTAATGTGAATCATTTGAAAATTATAATCATTTGAAAATTTAAGATTGATTTTGAACATAATCTGCATGTAAAGCAACCAAAGAATTATTTATTTTACTTTTAGATATGAAAATTGTTTTAAGGGTACTGTGATATAATACTAGTAATAAATATTAATGTATTTTTTTTAAAGATTTTCTATGCATTTTCTTAAATGCATTTTATTTAAGGAATATAATGAACATATTGTATTTTTTGTAAAGAAAAAAAATATATCTATATCCATATAGATTTAAAGAATTATGTTCGTTTATTTATTGTTAAAATTTCTATCCAACTGTAACAGAGTAGTTTGTTTCAAAAGACTCTAAACAATTAAAATTTTATTTGTTGTTTCAAACACTTAACAATGAATAAACATTTTAGGGAAACTAAACAAAGCAAGAAATATATACAACACGCGTAACAAAGAAAAGAATTCACTTTCTGAAAAGCTATTGAGTGAGTTGGGCGATTTTTATTCAACTGCTCCTTTGCGATTCAATTTAATTGATTATGGCGAGAATTTTCTCGAGATTTTTCCGGTACATTCGTAAAAAACTGTAAGTAACATTTACTTTGTTCATTCAATTCAGTCAACAACAAATTAAAACAAAAATATATATATATTATTTTAAGCGTAAATCTGCACATGCATAACGTCAGTTTCAAGAGCCAGTTTTAAATTTTTCATAAAAGAAACTATACATTAAAAGCATTAACAAGTCAAATTGTAATGTTTCTATATGTATTTATATATAATTTGAATTTCTAGTTTATCAACTGTTGGACTTTGTTCACCACATTGAATCATTTTTTCATACCATCTCTGTAAAATGAAATTTAGATCATTTAGTTAAGCATCTCCCATCGCCATTAATTATCATCACAGCTCTTCAATTAAACTTCCTTATTTTGTAAGAAAATTACTTTAATGTATTATTCATTTATATGTTAATACATATTAATTTGATTTTTTAAGTATATATGTCAGTTCTGTTTTTTGACTAATTGTAAATATGATTATTTATTCTTAAAAACATGTCCTAAACATTAAAAATGAATATAGATATCTTAAACAATTTAAATATCTATTGATATTATTGTTTCTGCAGAAATAAATTGTTATTGTAAGAAGAATTTATTGTAAAATAATAATAACTGAATTTTCGGTTAACTGAAATTGAATTGAATTGAATGTTGGGTTTAATGGCACAAAGTCCACAGAAGGACATGCTGCGCCAAACAAACGGTTTTAAAATAAAATCCTAGGTAGATGTATACTACAAGTTTTCCCCATCAAAATCACACGGCATTTATAAAACTGAATACAACGAAACCAACGCATTCAAGAGTAAGTAAAACAAGATAAAATTTAAATGTAGTTAAGTATCATAAAACAGTTGCATTCAAAGTTGAATAAAGACATATAAAATTGTAAATAGGATAAAAACTGTTATATACAGTATAAGAGACCAATTGCGCGTAGAAACGCAAAAATGTTAGGATGATGGCAGTCACCTAACAAATCCTGCAGTGTTAAAATAGAACTACCAAAAAAGGTTAAACGATGACGGTTAAAACATGGGCAATAAATTAAAATGTGATGGATTGTGAGTAAAACGTTGCAAGTATTGCAGTGAGGAGAGGGTTCATCAAACAGCAAGTGAAGGTGGGTCAATCGAGTGTGGCCAATTCGAAGACGAGTAAGTTTGACGTCTGCCCTACGATTACGTAGCACAGGCAATGGATCTAAATCAATTTTTATAGCGCGCAATTTATTATTAATTTGGAGATCCCACTGCTGCAACCATAGAGACTTTGTAAGCTGTCGTACGTGTGTTTTTATATCTTGGTATGGTATAGACAGAGAGAAAGGGTTTGTAGCAGATCGTGCGGCAACATCGGCCAAGTCATTGCCCGGAATTTCGACATGACTTGGGACCCAACAAAATAAAATATCAAACCCATTTTTATGAAAAGAATTTAACAGATGATGTATAAAATTTAAAATTGGGTGAGTCGATTCTTCGAAATGTCCCAATTGGCGCAACACGCTCAAACTATCTGAATAAATGCAATATTTTCGAGTAGGCAGTGATGAGATCAATCGCAGTGCTAAAAGAATAGCTACAGCTTCGGCAGTGAAAATTGAACAAATATCTGGGATTTTGAAATTGTACGTGGCATCAGCAATGACGACGCCACAACCGACATGTCCTGGAGATTTTGAGCCATCTGTAAATACAGGGGCGTATTGAGAAAACTGATGACGATGGGAAGTGAAAAGTTGCTGAAATATAATAGGAGACACTTGAGCCTTATTATAAGCAACAAACTGACAATCAAACTGGTATTGTGAGATGGTCCATGGTGAAATAAGCAAATGCTCAACTGATTGTGATGGCAAATCACAAATAGACAAATTTTCAATAAGTGATCGCATGCGAACGTTAAAAGGGCGAATATGAGAAGGACGAGCTTCATAAAACCGCAACAAACTTGATGGTGTAGAATCACGCAGTAGAGGATGTGTAGCAGATGACATGATGCGAAAGTAATACGTCAAGGACAGCTGCATGCGGCGTAGGTCTAAAGGTAGTTGATCACAGATAACATAGAGGCTTTTAACAGGGGACGTGCGGAAGGCTCCGCTACATATGCGCAAGGCAGTATGATGCACTGTATCCAAGCGTCTTAAGTTAGAAGCGGAAGCAGTGCCATATACCGCACATGCGTAATCAAGACGAGATAATGTTAGCGCTTGATATATTCGCAGTAGGGCGATGCGATCTGCACCCCAAGACGTGTTTGAAAGCACTCGTAATATGTTTAGAGTCTTCTCGCATCGTTTTCTAAGCTGTTTGATGTGAGGTAAAAAAGTAAGCTTCTTGTCAAATATCAGCCCAAGAAACTTTGTGTTCTCAACTATAGGTATGACAGTGTTATTGATATGAATGGCAGGTTCATTATGAAGCCTGCGCAACCGACAGAAGTGCATGCAGGAACTTTTAGAGGGGGAGATTGTATGGCCATTCAGTTCACACCACTCCACGATTTTATTTACACTCAGTTGAAGTTGCCGCTCTATTACTCTCATGTCTGATCCTGAGCATGATACGTTCAAATCGTCAACATAAAGTGAGCCATGAACTGTAGATGGTAGTATGTTTAAGATGAGAGAAATATGTACAATGAAAAGTATGACACTTAAAACACTGCCCTGTGGTACACCTTCAGATTGGATAAAAACATCAGATAGCGTATTGCACACTTTGACCCGGAAATATCTACGACTTAAAAAGTTTTTGATAAAAATCGGTAGATGACCACGGAGACCCATGTCGAATAAAACTTTCAGAATGCCGTAACGCCATGTCCGATCGTAAGCTTTCTCAATATCGAAGAAGATAGAGACTAAATGACTTCGTCGGACAAAGGCATTACGTATACGCGATTCTAAAGAAACTATATTATCCAGTGTTGATCTGCCTCTACGGAAACCACTTTGAAAATCTGGAATAAGTTTGTTTTTCTCGAGAAAATAAATGAGGCGAGAGTTAACCATGCGTTCAAATACCTTGCCGAGGCAACTCGTTAATGCTATCGGGCGATAATTAATTGGCTCCGTCGGGTCTTTACCAGGTTTCAATATTGGTATGACAATAGCCAGTCGCCAACTTGATGGGTATGTTTGCTCGGTCCATAATCTGTTAAAGAGTAACAGCACATTCTGCAAAGATGCAGAAGTCAAGTGACGAAGCATTCGGTATGATATACCATCAAAGCCGGGACTGGTATTGGGAGCTCTAGCCAGTGCTCTCTGTAATTCTTCAAATGTAAAATTACTATTGTACCGAAACCGCTGTCGAGTCGCAAACTGCAGATTAAGTCTTTCAGTCACACGTTTGTGAGCTTGGAAAACTGGGCTGTAGTTTTCAATGCTGGAGACGGTAGCAAACGTTTCACCCAAGATGTTACTCACATCTACAGGGTCAGAGTACGTGGTACCGTTTCTATCAAATACCGGAAGATGGAATTCACGGTAGATACCATTTGCTCTCTTGACCCTCGACCAGACTTGTCTGGTAGATGTTGTAGATGTGATGGATGAAACATAGCGAGACCAAGAGTCTCTCTGGCTTTGGCGCCGAGTCCTGCGTGCAAGTGCTCGAGCTCGTTTAAAGGCTACGAGGTGGTCTGTCGATGGATACCTGCGAAAGATATTCCAAAGTCTCTGTTGTTCTTTGTGAGCTGCGGAGCATTCAGCATTCCACCAAGGCTTCCGATGCCTAGGGAGAGAAGTTGATGTTTTTGGAATGCTGGTTTCTGCAGCATTGATGATTCTTGAAGTAACAGTTTCAACAACAGTTTCAATATTGTCATTTAAAACCATTTCATTTGTTATTTCAGCAAGTTGTGTGAAAAGGTTCCAATCCGCTCGATGATATATAAAAACAGATGGTCTGGGAGTAATATTAAAAGTAGATGAGTATGAAACTATGATAGGAAAATGGTCACTATTATGAAGATCATCATCAACTGAAAATTGTGAGAATGGTAAAAGTGTAGGTGAACATAAAGCCAGGTCAATGCAGTGAAAAGTACGAGTTGGTGCGTGAAAATAAGTGTCCTCACCTTGATTCAGTAGGCAGAGGCTATGATCTAGGATGATTGTTTCGATTTGATTTCCACGAGCATTTGTGTTGTGGCTTCCCCACAGAGTGTTGTGGCCGTTGAAATCTCCAATCAAAATAAAAGGTTTCGGCAACTGATTAATTAAAATGTTCAAATCACTTTGTGAAATGGGATCATTCGGTGGTAAGTACAAAGAACAAATTGTAATAGAGATGTTTATGTGAAGTTGAACGGCAATAGCCTGTAATGAAGATGATAGAGACAAATGGGATGAGGGAAAATGTGTAGAAATTAAAATAGCAACACCACCATTAGTTCGGTTACCAGCAATGTTATCGTTTCGGTAACAAATGTAGTTACGTAAATTAAAATTTTCTGATGATGACAAAAATGTTTCTTGAAGTGCTAAGCAAGCAGGATGATATTTAAAGACAATATCTCTGATATCAGAGCTCTTATTGCGCACGCTTCGACAATTCCATGAAATAATGGAGATAGACATTATTTCTTTGATGCGGAAGCAGCATGGATCGGAGGGTCATCGAAAATTGATTCATCATCTGAAGGATGTAAAGTAACTTCATCTTCCATTCTGTCAAGAATGTCCGATGAAACCTGATTTATATGATGGGCAAATTTCGGATTTTTCTTCTTACGTGAGATTCCAGGTTTCTCACTAGGTGGAAATTTTAAATTTGGGCGCTGCTTTAACGCAGGCTGAGGCTTTTCCGAGGAATTAGTTCGGAATGCTTTTGAGGGTGGAGGAGAGGTAGACGCAGGTCTGGTTGTTTTAGCAAAGTCAAACAATGGTTTCTGTTTAGTTTTCTGTGGGATAGAGGATTGAAAGGTATCTGTTTGTGTGCTGACTGTACGAAAAGTAGTTTTTGCAGCCGCAGAATAGGACAAACCCGGACGTGGAGTACGAGCAGTGACTATTCTACGAGCTTCATCAAAACTTAAATTTTGTAGGACTTTGACAGATTGAATCTCTTTTTCCTGGGACCATTTGGGGCAACTCCTGGCATAAGCTGCATGCGCGCCCTTGCAGTTAATGCATAGGGGTGGCAACTCGCAGGAATTGTCATCATGGTCGGTACCAGAACAACGAGCACAGACAGATTGACCTCGACAAGCTGTTTTTGAATGCCCAAATCTTTGACATTGAAAACATCTCAAAGGGTTAGGAACATAAGGTCTAACCGGGCAGTTGTGCCAAGCCATTTTGATTGAAGATGGTAACTTTGGTATATTGAAAGTAAGAATAAGGTGTTTCGTAGGGATGAGTTTTCCATCCCTGCGAATCCTTATCCTACGGACAGCAGTGACATTTTGTTCTTTTAGTTCTTCTGCTATCATTTCCTCTGAGTCATGAATAAATTCTGAATCGGATATAACACCTCGACAGGTGTTGAGTGATTTGTGGGGTGTAACATTGACTTCAAATGAGCATAATGTTGTGCACGTTTCTAACAAGGTGGCTTGCTGTTGTGATATGATTTGTATCAACAGGTCACCGGAACGTAGTTTTTTCACAGAGGTTACCTCTCCTAAAACGGAGATTAGGGCCTTGTGAATCAAGAAGGGAGAGACTTTAGTAAATGAAGTATTTGGTACTTCGGGATTCATCAATTTAATTATATAGAATCGAGCGTAATCACATGGTAAAGGAGTTGTTCCGCTGTTTTTGCTATGGTGTGCGGAACTGAACACCTTACTATTTTCAGCCATAGATTATATTAAAAGTTTCAACTATCAGCGGCATCACCCACCACGGAGTCCAACTTAGGGGATGCAAATAATAGATAGGTACTGGGACCAATCCGTTACCTGAACATCGATGCTGACTAATAGCAATACGTCCGTGAGTCACCCCTGAAGCAGCCTCCACCCTTAACGAGGTGCCCAGTAAGTGACCCCAGACTTGACCCTAGCCAACAGATGACATTTGTGACCAGCCGATTGATACATACAGGCCAATATGCACCTCCCGTTTACCTGAAGCAGGGGCCAAAGCAGTGTATTGGGGTACCAAGATGCCCCTCAACTGCCAGGATCCCCTTTTCCAGGGACACGGGTCTCCACGCACGGCGAACACGTGGGTGGTCTCTTCCCATCTGGATTCGATACAACAGGGTGGTAATCGAACACAGACAAAAAGCCCTTACCAGTGAATTCGGCAACCACGACAAGGGGGAAGAGAAAGGTGAAAGTAGGAGAAAAGGGAGAAGAAACGGAAGGGAGGACAGATCACTAGGGTACCCCGGGGCGTGACTCCCTGTATTTACCTAAAGAAGGTAAACCCCCTCAGGGGTTAACTGAAATTGAATGGTGTTCCTAAAAAAGGAACAAAAAAATGTATTGGCGGAGAGGAGGAGCTAGAGATTTGTTATGGAATTGGAAGCACACACATAGCTCCTTTGGAGTTGTATTGTTTTGATGTGCATGGAGAAAAAAAACTTTGATTGTGCCAAAAATAGTGATTTTAGAGGAAGAATCAGAGTTTCGTTACAGAATTGGAAGTGCTCGCATAGCTCCTTCGGAGTTGTATTCCTTGGGTGTGGATGGAGAAAAAAAACTTTGATTGTGCCAAAAATAGTGATTTTGGTGGAGAGAAGGAGCCAAAATTTGTAAATAGAATTGGAAGTGCACGCATAGCTCCTTCTAAAATGTACTGTTTGAATATGGATGAAGAAAGAAGCCTTAATGGAGACAAAGGCAGTGATTTTGGTGACGAAGTGGAGCCAAAGATTTTTTTTACAGAATTGGAAGTGCTCGCATAGCTCATTCCAAAATGTATTGTGTGAATATGGATGGAATAAAAAAATTAGATGTTGCCAAAGACAGTGATTTTTGTGAAGAGGAGGAACCATAACTTTCTTATCGGATTGGAAGTGCTCGCATAGCTCCTTCAAAGATGTATTGTTCGATGATGTGATTTTAAAAATAAATAACTGATATTAAAAATGACTTTGACATTAAAAATGACTTTGAAAAATGATTGATATTTGAAATGACTTTGGCATTAAAAATGACTGACATTAAAAAAAAAAAAAATAAATAAATAAAATAAAAACAGGGCGATGCTTATCGACTGTAATAATATTATTTAACGCAGCATGCTATTCTCAGCGGAACAGCTTTCTGCAAACTATTTCGCTGGAAGACACTCATTCGCTGGAAGACACTCAAAACATCACCTCTGTTAAAAGATTCGAAATAAATACTATGAAATTTTATAAAAGGAAAACGCTTTAATTACGATATTTACAATATTTTTGGAAGCCTAATGAAAATTCGAATTACAACATATCTAATCAAAATATACTCTGGAGGAGAAAAGTGCTTTGCCCTCTGTACCAAGTGCTCTTCTGCCCGGGCAACCCCTTGAACATCTACTGGACTGCCTCGGTCTTTTAAAACAAGACCTCATTGAAATACCCTCACTTGTTTTAGACTTTTTGAAGGTGAACAATCTCATGGACCTTGTCTAGCTAGGCTAGAAATGGGGATCTGAAAGAAGAAGAAGGTATACAACTATGGTAGAGTTGAGTTGTAGGCTGCTGATACTTCAACAACCTCTGCTGACCCTCACCTCCACGTGGTATCGCCCGGGCAATGGTTAATCCAGCTAACGAAAGAAGAGGACGTGGGAGCACAAGTAGTATCCTAAAGAATTCTACTATTCTACCAACTGATATTATCAAACCAACAACTAAATGCTAAAATAAGAAATGATCAAATATAAAAAAAGGAACACAAATAAATCACATTTAAAGGCAAACCGGTTTGAAAAACTTTCACACGAGTGTAAAATCTCGAAAATAATCTAATTCCACAAATATATCTTTTAATGTGAAAATTAACCTTCAATTTTCACACTAAAATAATTACCGGTGATTTTCACCAGGACCGACTTATAACTTAGTTGTGGATTGCTTAAGACCCACCGTTCAAGAAGCAAAAATAGTCTGCCCCTACTGCAATGAAGTCGAGGATGGAAAAAACGTGGCATTTGACTGATCAGATTGGGAATACTTTAGGAATTAAGACTTTTAAGTCCAAAACAAATGTCCGAGCCCTAAAAAAGACAGGAAATTTGTAAAACCTCAAAAACGATGATGAAACCTAATTTCGAGAGAAAATTAACGGACATATGAGCCAATAGAAACTTTCACGACTGTGACAATTCCAGATCCATCTAATTAGATCTAATGTAGATTCACCGGCTTTAAATTTAAAAATATTTATAAGTAAAACCTTTAAAACTTAAGCTTTGAAAATATGCCGTTTTGCTCTATTAAAAAATAATTATTTTAAATGTTCGTTTTTTCTTTTTCTGCATTGTAAGAAAGTAACGATTTTAAAATACAATTGTAATTCAAAATCTGCATTCAACTTATATTTTGAATTAAAAGCTTTCAAAATAAATGTATTAAAAAAGTCTTTTTAAATTTTTTCTAATATTATTTCATGATTAAATTAAATATATTTAATGCTTTTATATGTTGTATAAAGATTCCCCCCCCATCCGAAACGAGGATGGGGTACACTTAGTACGACGGAAGCAAAAATGTGTATTAGATGCAAATAGAGTAAAGAATTGGACATACTATAGTTTCCGTTTTCGAAACAGAAACACCGAGGAAAGTTCTAGTTAAACCCTGAAGGAGGTTTTAATTCAGAAAACCGAAACTCTTGTTTGTCTATATCTGTACTTAATTTGTATTTAATACATATTTTAATATTTTTGGGCTTTAGAGATTTTTATAATTCAATTTTTTTTTCTAAAGGAAGCACCCGAAGTTTTTTAACCTTAAATTTTATTCTGAAAATTTGCATCTCCTTTATTTCTATAAAATTATAGTCCAAAAACGAGGCGAACGTTAACTTAAATCACATTTTAAGATCTCAATGAAAGAGTGCGTTAGTTATAATTATTAGCGTTATAACTGGTAGCAAATAAATATTTTCGAGTGGTACTCTTTCAATGTATGATTCTTGGTTTAATAAATTCGATTTATAGGGCTTTTACTTACCTCTACTTCTAAATAATTCAAAGGTCCAGGTAAACCATGTAGGGCTTCTTAAAAAGTTGGCAAAATTAACCGAAAATCTGCAAATTTTAGTTTTGTTGATCTCACTGTAACACTGTAATTTTCACTGTAACATTCTATAAAATGTTTAACATATGAATTGTAAGTTTTCCTAAAAATAGAATACCAAATTATTTTTTATTTGTCTTAAAAAGTGATCTAAATTGAATGATATAGTGGAAATTTAGAAAATTTATTTCATAATTTTGTATCACGAAAGTTTAAATTTTAATAGATTCAACATTCATTCATTTATCGCAAACCCCAATATTTTAAACTTCACTCACGGGGAACTGCAATACATTTTTGTAATGCAAAACGATTTCTAACAAGCTAAATTAACTCATTTTAAGACAAAAAACAAATATTTTGCTGTGCAATAAAATTTGCGTCACAATTTTGAGCAAAGCTATGTCATAAGTATTCCGACGTAGGTACTTTAAAAAGGATTATCAGAGACAATTTAGAAACAGCCAATAAACTTTTTCAGAAATATTAAAAAAGTTCTAGAGAAAAAAAATATCATTTTTAAGCTTGCTACTTTATTTATTTGAGGATTCGGATAAAAAAAAAACTTAAAAAGGGAGAAAAAAAATGAACATAAAAATGAAATACTGAAAAAGAAAATGAACGTTCAACGAAAAGTAGAAGGCAAAATTACTTTTTGATGTAGCTCAAAAAATGTTTTTTTCGCGTTTTCTCTAAATTGTCTCTTAGCCCAGAAAATGATATTTAATGATTTCAGTTTTTTTCATTTTCAGTTCATTTTGTATTATTTCCGTTCTCATTGATAGTTTTAGAAGTAAAACATTGATGCATATTTTTAATAACGAAAATATTTTTAGAAACATACAAACATAACTTCTAAATTTCACCCCTTTGAGTAAAAGTTTTTCTAAAGTTAGTGACATAATAATTGAAGGTTTTTGTAGCACAATTCCACTTTGGTTCATTTTGTGACAGAGTGCCTTAAAGATTAGTCAGTGGGTTGCTGATATTGTCTGTTTTCTGGTGTCTTCTGTTTGTCAGCAGTTAAAGATTAACTATAAGAATAAATTACTAAGGATAAAATAATATTAACACGTTGAATGCCGTAGGAGTCACCGGTGACCGGCGATCCCCGATTTTCCCGAAAGATTTTATATTTTAAAATTTATAGAATCATATTTTATTTTTCAATAAATAAATATGCTTTCAAATGATTTTGACTACTATTACATTTGAATTCTTTGGATATATATATATGATAGGTTTGCTAGCTTTCTAATACTGTTTTTAATTGTTGGTTAAATTTTTACGAAACACCAACATTCAATTTCATTGGATTTATCCTACCACCAGGAAAAAACCTTTTAAAAAAGCGTATCACTTCACGTATAATAATATTTTCAAGAAAAATTGGTGACTTATGACACATATAATTATTATCTGTATATATATTTCTCTTACACGGCACCAAAAAAAAGCCTCATTACAACTCCCGAATAGCAACGTTAGAAAATCGACCAATGATTGCTGCTAAAAATGTCACATGCCAAATCTAGCTGTGGTGGCTCAACATACAGAGCTTTTAAAAACGGAAACAATAACCAGAGTGAGCATTATCAGGTTGTTCAATTCAGATTTATGCCCTAAAAACATGATAATATTTCATTTAAACTGGCTCAACATATAGCGCTTTTAAAAACGGAAATAATAACTAGAGTGAGCATTATCAGGTTGTTCAATTCAGATTCATGCCCTAAAAACATAATATTTAATTTAAACTCAATTAGGAATTAATTAATTAATTGAAGTGAGAATTTTTTAAAAAGCCGCTGTTGAATTGATATTTTTCTACTGGGAGCTACCTAAACGTCTAAGTGTTTGTATTGAATGCATTGAATTTTTTTATATTTCGCGTTTATTTATGCATTGAATTTTCACGCTTTAAAATGCAGAATATTAGTGAAGCTGCTAGGGCTTTAAAGCGTAATGAAAGAAAACGTGTTCGAAGAGCCCAAAGAAAGTTTTGAGGAATGTTATGGAAGACGTAGATTGCAGAGATCAAGTGCAATAATAACTGTTCAAGATGTAACAGTAGATGTCGAAGAGTATAATATTGGCTCAGTGACGGAACAATGTAGTTATTGTAAAGCTTACTTCTGGGTCAAAGAAAGAAATTCTTCTGGCAAATATACGAAATGCTGCCACGATGGAAAAACTAATTTGCCTACACTAATGGACATTCCCGAGTTGCTGCAAAAATTATTAAGTGATAATTCGATTGAGGCACGAAATTATCGAAATGATATCCGGGAATATAATTCTGCTCTTGCTTTTGCATCATTTGGAGCACACATAAAGCCACCTCCTGGAAATGGACCGTATTGTTTTCGGATTCATGGTCACCTTTGTATAGCAATGATCAAAATAATGCTGGATACGGGCAGCTGTATATTTTTGATTCAACTGAAGCTACCAACAGACGCATTGAAAACAATACTGGATGTTTACGTTCTGTAATGGAACAATAATGGTCTATTCAGGCAAATTAACCCTTTTGCTGCATCATATTTTCAGATGCATCAGTTTATTCAATTAAACCCTACAGCAGATGTAAAATTAGTGTTTATGAAAGATCCCTCTTCAGATTTGAGACGGTATAATGCTCCCACCTCAAAGACAGAAGTTGCTTCCATATTCGTTTTAGACAATGGGGAGCCTCCATCCAATCGAGATTTGTGCATCTATCCTGTTGCAGACTCTTGCAAAGCTATTTCTCCTATGAATCCATGCATTGATCCAATGGTCTATCCACTTCTCTTTCCACAAGGAGATTTTGGTTGGCATGCTGGAATGGAGCATGTACAAGAGCGACGTACTGCCAAGCGTATCCGTGTAACCCAATTACAGTATTATGCTTACAGACTTGCTATCTGCAGTGAGTTCAGCCTTCTTCATAGCAGTGAATAGCTCTTTCAGCAGTTCATCGTTGATGTTTATGTCAGAACAGAAGGTTCAAGATTGAACTATTTAAGATTGTACCAGAAAGATTTACGTGTTGAGTTACATCAAGGTCTTTTGGACGCTCTTCAAAGTGAAGCTCACTCAAACAATGTAAAGTTAGAGAAGTTGATCATTTTGCCATCAACCTTTCAAGGATCTCCTCGCGCCATGCAACAAAATTATAAAGATGCCATGGCAATTGTTAGAAAATTTGGGAGACCAGATATTTTTCTAACTTTTACATGCAATCCAGCATGGCCAGAAATAGTGAGTGCTCTACAGAGACACCAGCGTCCTGAAAATAGACCCAATATCATTGTTCGTGTCTTTGAATTGAAATTGACAGAACTTTTGGATGATATTTTGAAACGTCATGTATTTGGTAAGGTTATTTCATTTATTTATGTTATTGAATTCCAAAAACGTGGGTTACCACATGCCCATATGCTGTTGACATTGGATTCTGCTAAAATTCGAACTAAAGATGATATCGACAAATTTGTGAGTGCAGAACTGCCCAATAAAACTCTTAACCCTAGACTTCATGATATTATTACAAAATGTATGATTCATGGTCCCTGTGGCATACTTAATCAAAATTCTCCTTGCATGAAGGAGGGTTTGTGTTCTAAAAATTTTCCGAAAGATTTTCAAGAGACGACTCAAGAAAATGAGAACGGTTATCCAGTTTACCAGAGAAGTATTACAGAACCTATCAATGTAGGTAAATATGATATTGATAATCGTTGGGTTGTGCCTTATAACCCTTGGTTATCAAAGAAATTTAATGCTCACATCAATGTTGAGATTTGTGCTTCGGTCAAAAGTGGGTAATATCTTTACAAGTATGTTTACAAAGGCCATTATGCTGCATCTATTAAATTGCAGCTAAACGATGATGTAAATCACGATGAGATTTTGACATTTCTAGATGGACGCTATGCCAGTGCTCCTGAGGCAATGTGGCGGCTAAATGAATTTCATATGTTTGAAAAATCGCACACTGTTATGAGGTTAGCTGTTCACTTACCAAATCAACAGCAAGTAATTTATCAGAGTGGCCATGAAGTTGAAGCTGTTGCTCGAGCCTCCGCCAGACATACGACTTTAACAGCATGGTTTCAATTAAACCAAACTGATGTTGATGCCTGCAGATATTATTATTCTGATATGCCTCATTATTATGTTTTTGATCGTAGAAATAATTGGTGGAAAAGACGTCAAAGGGGTGGCGACCAAATAATAGGCAAGATGCCCGTTGTCAGCATTCAAGATAGCGAACGTTATTTTTAGCGAATGTTGCTGCTGCGGAAACCTGGTGCCATTAGTTTTGAAGATTTAAAAACAGTTAATGGAAATGTGTGCATCAGTTTTCAGCAAGCATGTAGGGAAGGCCGGGATAGCCTGGTCGGTAGGGCGCTGGGCCCATATCCAAGAGGTCGTGGGTTCGATCCCCGCCGGCCGAAGACTCCCCGTGTAGTAAATGGTGACTGATGCACGTTAAATCTGTCGAGTCTCAAAGTCCTCCATGTTCCCACAACAAATCAATACCTCTGGGGGTACTGATCCAGGAGTTTCCTTGTCTTCTGGATTGGTTCAAAATTACAAGGCTACGGAGTTGAACGTAAATAGTCGTAAACCCATGAAATTGGGTCGGCTGTTCAACGACGGTTATAAAATAAAATAAAAGCATGTAGGGAGCTTGGCTTTCCTGAAAGAGATGAGCATTGGCATGAAACTTTGCGTGAGGCTTCACTGATTCGAATGCCACATCATTTGCGAATGCTTTTTGCAGTTATTTGCGGATTTGGTGAAGTAGAAGATATTCCTGGTCTTTGGACACAGCATAGAGATCTTCTTTGTGAAGATTTTGCGCACCAGCACTCGGAGGAAACAGCATATCAGTATGCTCTTGCTGAAATAAATGATCTATTGTTAGTTTATGGGTTAAATCTGAAGAAAGTAAGACTTCCAGAGGTTAACTTGCCTCATATTAGCCAACTTTTACCAGCCTATGATGTGGTAGATGAGCAGACGAAAGGTCAACTTAACTATGGAAAGCTAAATATTCAACAACGTGTTGCTGTTGATAAAGTTATGAGTGCCATTTATAAGAATGAAGTTGAAAAACCTTGTTTTAGATGGGCCTCCCGGTACCGGATAAACTTTTATCTATTCAACTTTGTTGCACTTAATCCGTGGAAAAGGTTATACAGTGACTCCTGTAGCATCAACTGGAATTGCGGCTACTCTTTTGAAAGGCGGAAGAACTGCTCATTCCATATTTAAAATACCAATTACTTTAAACACTACTTCTACATGCAATTTAAAACCTACATCTCCAGAAGCTATTCCATTATTTAATTCTTAATTAATTATATGGGATGAAGCTCCGATGACGCATGTGCATGCATTTTTAGCTGTAGAAAGACTTTTGCAGGACATAATGAGCTGCTCACATCCTTTTGGTGAGAAAGTTGTGTTGATGGGAGGAGACTTTTGACAAGTTTTACCTGTCATTCCTAAAGGTTCCCGTTCGCTGACAATTGCTAGCTGTCTTAAAAAAACATCCCCTTTGGACTAAATTCTACATCTTATACCTTAATCAAAATACGCGGGCACTTTCAACTGAAAAGGCGTTTGCTGAATGGTTATTGGATGTTGGAAACTGCAAAGATGGTGAAATGATTAAGTAGCCTGATATTTGTTATCCATCTAACCAAGACCCCATTAAGCAACTATATTCTGATGTAGATTTTAACACTGTAACTCCGTGCCAACTCAAAGGTAGAGCAATTTTAACAGTCACCAACGATTTATCAGTAGTATTCAATAATGATGTGCTGGAACTAGCCAGGAATTACTAAAATTTATGAAAGTGTGGACACTGTCATTAGTGATGATCCACAAGATCAACTAAGCTACCCTGAGGAATTTTTGAACACCATCACTCCTACAGGAATGCCTCCCCACAAATTAAAGATTAAGAAAGGTGCCATAATATTGTTACTGAGAAATTTAATGCCATCTAAAGGACTCTGTAATGGCACTAGATTAATTGTTACAAACTTGCAGCGTAATTTAATTGAAGCTAAACTGATTGATGATGATGAAGCAGGTACATTTTTCATTCCGAGAATACCTCTAATCCCCTCTGATAACAACATGCCGTTTTCTTTTAAGAGAAAACAATTTCCTATTAGACTGGCCTTCTCCATGACTATAAATAAGTCACAAGGTCAGACTTTTGAGAAAATCAGTTTAGTATTGACTAAACAAGTTTTTAGTCATGGACAACTTTATGTTGGCCTGTCAAGAGTTAAGTCATTTGACAGCCTTTCAGTAGTTGCTCCAAGATGCCAAATCTATAATTGTGTTTTCAAAGAAATTCTACATGCTTAGTGTTAATTTCTTAAAGCTTTGCAGAAAAAAATGTTTTTTGGAAAAAATTTAATTGAAACTTCTATTGGCAGTAGGCAAGGGGAACTGCCAAAATCAAAACTCCCCGATTAGAAATGCAGCATGGCGACCTCCACGTGGTATTTCTCGGGTAATGCTAACAGCCATGCAATTTAATTTATTGTATGTAAAACATCCTTATTTTGTTCTAAAATGTTATGTACTTTATCACAAATGTTAATTAATATAGAAATTGATTTCAATAATACTGATCACCAAAAAATATTTCCTTTGGCGATAAAACAAATTTTTGTGTTCTTGAAAATGCAAAACTTTTTGAGGGTTATTATCTGACAAGGAAAAGTTAGGGTTTAAAGTTTATATTTTTAAATAATAAAATTTTTTTCTAAAACTTTCAGAATTTCTAGCATTAACTAATTTATTATACACATTTAGTTGAATTTAGGTGAGTAACTGTTGATAATTTGTTTTGCTAATATGTTTCTCATTTAGCTAATGTTTTGATTTTTTCACCATGTACAATCTAAATAGCTAATATACTTTCTTAAAATCCAATAAGAACATTGATAGAATTCTTCTACATAAGTACAATACTATGTCTTTGATGATAATATACTATGTCTTTGTGCTAGAACATTGTGTTCATTGGCGAGCGAGCGCAGCGAGCCATGGTTCACGGCGTAAACCACATAGGATTGCGTAGCAATTCTCAGGGGTTGGCGAGCAGGGGGCGGAGCCTCCTAGAGTTAAGAAATATGCTCGTTATTTATTCGAGACTTCGCAATGACTGCTGGATTTTCTTTCTTATTGTTGATTATAATAATGGCTTAGTTTTTTCTATATTGGAGATGTTTAAAGAAAAAAACGTTTGCTTGCAAATATAAATAGCTAGTTTGCATAATCGTCTAGATTATTTAGTACCACATACAAATATTAGGTAGGTATCTAATTTGATTTGGTAACTACACTGACTGAGCAAAACTCATGGGATACCCACCTAATATCTGGTCGGGCCCCCTGTGGCCCCGCGGAGTGCAGCGATACGGCGTGGAAGTGAGTCTGCAAGGCTCTGGAACACGTCCGGAGGTAGTTGGCACCACACATCCTGCAGAGCGGCAGCAGATTGTGGCCTGTTCGTGGGTTCAGGATTCAATGCCCTGAGCCTGACGTCGAGGGCATCCCAGATATGCTCAATGGGGTTCATACCAGGACTTCGAGGTGGCCAATTCAGTCGTTGAATCTCCCCTGCATGCTCGTCGAACCAGGCACGGAGATATTGGCGCGATGTGGGGCTGCGTTGTCATCCTGATACACAACAATGTCATCAGGGTGTTGAAACATGACAAAAGGGTGGAGATGGTCTCAAAGCATCTGAAGATACCACTGACCAGTCAATGTGGCATCCAGAACGACCAGGGGGCAAATTCCATGTCACGAAAATGCACCCCACACCATGTCTGATAGGCCACCGGCCTGTACTGTGCCCACTTGGCATGCTGGATCCATCGCTTCGTGCGGTGTGTGCCACACACGGTGCCTCCTATCAGCATGAAACAGTTGATAACGTGATTCGTCAGACCAGATCACGTTACGCCACTGTTGCAGTGTCCATCCGTGGTGATTGGTGGCAAATGCACGCCGAATTGTTCGATGACGCTGGGTTAGCAGTGGCACACGTGTGGGGCGACGGCTCTCATACCCGAGAACACGCATGTTCCGACGGATTGTCCACTGGGACACGTCTCTATCACGACCAGTGTTGAATTCAGCCGTGATTTGTTGCACATTTGCTCTCCTATCTCGAGTTACCACTCGTCTCAGGTTTCACTTGTCTCGGTCTTTTAGGGCCTGTGGACGCCCGGTATGGTGTCTGTTGTGGACTGTGACACCCTCATTCACCCATTCTCGGTAAACTCTCGACACGGTTGACCTTGGGAAGCCAATTTCCTGAACCTCTTCCGAAATGGAATGTTCCATGAGTCGGGCACCCGCAACCATGCAGCATTCGAATGCCGTCAACTCACGACGACGTTGCATTTTACCTGATCACTCACACTGCCACTTCAAGCAATGTCTAACACACAACTGAGACCGTCGCGGAGGCCACCAGGTGGCGTTGGTCACACGTGCTGTCCATCCACAAATCAGAGCCCTGCTATCCCATGAGTTTTGCTCAGTCAGTGTAATCAATCAATGCATAAACTTTAAAGTTAATTGGCAAATATATTAGGGGGGCCGACTATGTTTCTGATGTTTCGGTGCATTTGATATATTTTATAGAAATTTTATTTTTAATCAATAATGTAGGGTAAACCAACCAGTGAAGGAACATTTCATATATATATTGATTAAAAATAAGAATTTGAAAGTTTTTCTTTAGATTGATTGGTAACAATAGCTTACTGCCAAACAATAAGAGTCATTTAGCAATGTTTTGGATTACCTGGTCAAATAGAGTTTTCTGGAAAAATTTTTGAATTTGTTATTATCTCTGTAACACCTTGTTTCTTTCAAAAAATTATAAGGTGAGTGTTTGTATTTAAATGTTTGAAGTGAAATTAATTGCATGTAATAGTTTTATTTTTCTCACTGTGAAAAAATAATAAGGTGAGTGTTTGTATTTAAATGTTTGAAGTGAAATTAATTGCATGTAATAGTTTTATTTTTCTCACTGTGAATATAGTTCAAAATATAGTTATTGAAGTTACGTTTTATTCTTTTTAAGCATCATAGCATAATAAAGTACTGAGATAAGATGGTGTTTATTCACTGGATCACCAAGCGATGAAAAACCAGTGAAGGAACAAGTGTTCCTTTACTGTGTTTTTTCTAAGTTAACGAAAATAAAAGATAAACTTTAATTTTATTGTACCTTTAATGATGTTCCGCATCAAAAGTATGTTAAAAATACGAAAAACAACTTCAAACAAGTGAGGGAACAGGCATATTCCTTTACTGGGCGTAGATTTCCCAGTGAATGAACAGTATGTGTTAATATGTTGACAATTTAATTTTTAATTCATGATTACAAAAAAAAAGTTAACATTTTCCAAGTATTTATAGGTTATAATTTCAAGATTAGGCTTGTTTTTAAATATTTATATGGCTTATAAATTCATAAAGAGCATTAAAAAATAAACAAAATTAAGTGTTCCTTTACTGGGTATTCATTCACTGGTAAGAGCTGTTCCTTCACTGGGTCTTCTTACTACTTGTTATTTGAACCTCCAAAACTTTAAAACAATATTATGTAAGTTCTCTACAATTTTTTTTTACATAATTTGAAATTGGTAACAAATATGTTGACACTGTCATTTAACTAAAATTACGAATTTTGAAATTAATACGATTTTTTAAAAGGCAAGCGAAGCTTAAGTGTTCCTTCACTGGTTAGTTTACCCTATTCACCTTTGTTAGCAACAACCTTTTAATGCAAGATCGAAAATGAATCGGAAAAAAATTTAACCAGTTCTCAAGACTATAGAATATTTAATGCTTCGAAACAACATTATTTTCCGGTCCCCCTAATACATATAAAAATTTCGGAAAGGGTAAATTTTATTAGAAACTTTAAACCGTTTGTACTTTAATCTCTATAAATTAATTTGTATTAAAACATATTATATTTACATCATTCTTGAGAAAATTGTTCTAAACTGTTCTCAATTTAGAGGAACTTTAAGTACTTGAATAACTATAGTTTAATCTGCGTATATTGATTTAGGATATTATCATTGCATCATAATAGGGCTAACCTCAATATTGCATTATGTAAATTGCAACAAACTGTCCGTTAGATATCATAACATGATTATCATGTTGGCTTAATTCTCTAGAGATTAAATGGAGGTTTCGGTAATTCGATTATAATGTGTTATAATTACGTTCTAAAATTCAAATGGATGAAAGCAATCATATTGTTGTCTGTAATCCTTTATCGGCAGTTTTAAATTCATTTTATATGGTGACTTAATTCTAACACTTAATTATTTGCTTATTTTAAGAACTATTAATATTAATGAAGTAATAACAGCATTATTATTATATTACCTTCTAAGAGATTTCTTTGAAGGTTCTGTTCTCATATGAAATAAAGTTTTTAATTACATAATATGTTATTATTATTATTGTTGTGAATTAATAACAGTGATTTATATACGTTAGATTTTTTTGTTTTCATTTTCTTTTAAAACTGACCTTGAACAACAGAATCAATTCTTCGTTTACGACTATCAATGTGCAACTTCGTAGCCTTGCAATTTAATTTTGAATCCAACAAGAAGACAAATAAATTCTTAGATCAAGCATTGGGGCAAAACAGCCTTCGAGAAGGGGAACTTTTCGATAGAACTAGCTCGCATTTGCATTACATGAGAGGAAGACCACGAAAATCTCCCACGGTAAGTTCGACAGCAAGGGGATTCTAAACCATAATCCGTCTATCACTGAGCATATTTTATGTCAGCAATGTGGTCGGAGCGAGCCAGGAACAGAATTCGCATCAACCAACCACCCCTAAGATTTGAACCAGGTTCACCTTATTGGGAGGCAAGCTCTCTATTCCCTGAGTCACCACGGATTTAGGTTACAATATGTACAGATGTAGCTAGGGCTCTCTATGTTTATTGTGAAAGTGGAGCAATCTGAATAAATATGAATAAAAAACGAGGCAGCAATGAAAAATATTTAATATTCAAAATGCTAAGAGGATGGAGCATTCGCCTTCCAACGAAGTGATCCCGGGTTCTAGTCCCAGCGATGGCTTATCGATACGAATCCCCACCCGGCTCGGACCGACCACAGTTCTGACATAAAAATATCCTCAGTGGTAGACGGATCATGGGCTAGAATCCCCTTGTCGTCAGGCTAACCGTGGGAGGTTTTCCTCTCAGTGTAACGCAAATGCGGGTTAGTTCCATCAGAGCTCCATTCTCAAGTTTTCCGGGAAGGAAAGTTACTTCCAATTCTTATCTAGGACTTCCCTTGTCTTCTGGATTGGGTTCAAAATTACAAGGCTATGGAGTTGAACATTGGTATTCGTAAACTCAGAATTGGGTCGGCTGTTCAACAACGGTTATAAAATAAAATAAAATATTGAAACTGTTACTCCAATACTGCTTTATCTAGACTCATAAAATACTTACGAATTGAAAAATATTTATTGCTTTTTATCTAGTTGGAAAAAATGCACCCAAAAAGTGATTTTTTAAACTGTGTAAGAATTTTTTAAATATTTAAGCTATTTTTAAAATTAACGCAACAAATACAAACAAATATTTTTAAGAAGATGCTCTATACATTTTAGCCTCTATAGCGGCAAAAACCCAACTCACTTTCAGAACAATATGTACGACGGGGAAGGCAGTCAGTACGCAACGATTCTAGACTAATTAAATTCTAGAATCATTACTTCCTGGCCATCATATAGTTTTTGAAAAATTGCTTTAGTACATATATATTTTAAATTTAAAACTTTATTTCTAGTTTAAGACACTTAAACTGAAGTTTTTAAAAAATTTTCTTGGCAAAGTTACTTCGAAGGTTTAAAAACTTTTATTAAACACATTCTTAACTTACGATTTTTATAAAACTTCTAATAATTCGTTTACACTCTTAAAACTGTTATTAAAAATAGTAAAGTTTAACTTTTCTGAAACAAATTCTTTTATTTTTAAAACTTTTTAGATTTAAATTAAAAAGGCGTTTATTTAAATTTCAAATATATATATATATATATATATATATACATATAGATAGATAAAAAGGAACTGGCACTCTAAAAACTAAACTTCCCAAAAAATTATTAAAAATTTGAAGTTATATAATGAAAATTCCTATTTTAATTTGAATACCAGAATCTAGAATACCAGAAATAAGTACATATCAGCATATATGATAATCATTTTAACTGGCCACAACTTGCTAAAAGCATAATACGTAATACATAGATTGCTCATTATGAACAAATATTAATTGATTCAATATTTTATCTACTTAATCTAATACAAAATGAAAAGAAGCACGTGTCTCCGATATATCTATATATGATATATCTTTATATTTAGAAGCAACCACTCTTTATCACTACCGTATTTTCCCAGTTCTGAACAAAAGAGACCATGCATTAGAAGGAAAACTCCATAGATTATTCATGTTGAAAACGGAGTAAGTGATATAAGTTTCCCTGTAATGTTTCCCAAATGAAAGCGGATTTTATCAACGTATATATACTTGTTATCGGCGTCGTAAGAAAGACGGGATATTGTATATGAGCTCACCACAGAAAAATATATCTTAGTAGCTAAAAGCAGATAGAAAATCCGCGATCGTCTATCATATTTTTATATATTTATGACTTAGAAATCTAGAGAAAGGAATGCGTAGTAAACGATATCATACGGGATTGAATTTTATGATATGAGAGTAAAATATATAAACATTTCTCTGCTGTTTAAATGATTGATGATTTCAAACATAGTGAATAGAGAATGCTTATCAAATAAAAATATGATTAAGATTGTTTTTTAACCAACTGGTACCTAACGTTCTTCTAAAGGGTTTCTATTTCATGTTTTTCAAAATAGTTTTAAAAAAAATTGATAGCATAAATCGCTCATGGGCTGCAATAGTGGCACGGCTAAAAAAAACATGCTTTTTGGACTAAGAACAGGTTTAAATATGAAAATGCACATTCTTTCAGCAGCAATACAATGGTAATCTTCGTTTAAGCAAACGAAAGCATTTCCTATGCATTTTGCTTAGCAATGACAACTTTAAACCCACTTATCTCTAAACTTGATTTTTTTTTAGTTGTGCAACTATTGCAGCCCATGAGCGAAATGATTTTCCATTAGGATTACTTTCACATAATTAAGATAGTGTTTTCAACCACATTTTATTAAAATTATTTATATATTTATAAAATCTTGATTTGACACGTATAGGATCGCTAGAGCCCCGGGTTTTTAAGTAGTAGTCGAAGTTGACAACATTAATGAACATATCACTCAGCTAAGAGCCACATTCTTTAAGTATCGATACTCTGAACATACATTAAATTAGATAACAGGCACGCTTGAGAGATCATAGAGAATAAAGAAATAAACGAATTGGACTCCAAGATCGTTCGCCATCGAATCAACTTGAAAGTTTATAAAGAAGTCACAAAAATTTTAACTGAAAACGGAATTTAATACCACACATATTTACTACCAGGTGAAATGAATTTAAAAGTTAACTTAAGTAGTATTCCACCTGATACTATAATAAATGAAATAGATACAGCTTTGATAAAAAAAGAAAAATTTTAATCCTGTAAACATCAAACAAATGACAAAATTCAGAAACGGAAAAAAGGAGAAAAAAATGCCTTTTTTTTATAATGATTATGCCAAAAATAGAGAACAAGATTTATGATATTAACTATTTGATGAGCCTTTACATCAAAGTTGAGACTTTGGAGAAAATCACTTTGGTTACAGAGGTTACCACATGAGGTTCAAGCTATATTATGTATCAGCTCTGATTCCTTGGATAAAATTGCAGAGATTCCAGATAGAATTATTGGTATATTTAGCTCAACAGAGTTATGCGCAGTGAACAAAGTATCCGGTGTATTCAACATTAGATCTTCATCGAGCTAATAATCTAATTCCCATGGAATCATCAGATATAGAAAATACAGCTATTAGTACGCCATTCCGACTGTTCGAATTTCCGTTGATGACTTATGGACTTCGTAAAGCAGCGCAGACATTCCAGAGATTTATGCATGCCGTTCTACGTGGCCTAGAATTTTGTTTCGTCTACCTGGATAACATACTAATTGCATCACGCTCTAAAGAGGAACATTTATAACATCTCAGAACTGTTTTTGGGAGATTGCAACAATTTGGATTAACATTAAATCTCAGTAAATGCAACTTTGCTAAGCCTGAAGTGAATTTTATTGGCCACACTGTTTCTCTGAAAGTAATTTGCCCAACAGAAGAAAAAGTCAAATTAATTGAAGATTTTAACAAACCCAAAAACATTCAAACAACTTAGAAGATTTTTGGGAATTATAAATTTCTATAGAAGATTTATTCCTCCTAACATTATTCCTTCTTTACCTCTAACTTTATTCCTTCAAACATGCTTATATGATTATTCAAAAAGCAGGGAAAAGAATGATAATCGAATGGTTAAATTCTAATCTAATCGTTATATTTAAAGGAATTCTAACTTGAACTACAAAAAATAAATTGCGAAATACGTGAAAATTAGCAGCTATACACAAAGAGAATATATATAGAATATTTGAAGCACTGTGAGAAATAGGTTGGCAAATTAAGTGATTTAAAATTTTAGTTGTTTATCATTATTCATTCCAAGTTATGACAGATTGGCGTTTAGCGTTGTACTTAAAGGAATTCAAACATGCTAAAAATAATTTTCAAAAATGTGAACAGTACTAACAAAATTGTTGCAGTGTTTTTATCTACTTAAAAGGTACATTCGCGTTCACCACAATTATTTTATAAAATCAATGTATGTTTTTGGAAATCAAACCATATCGAGTTTATTTTAAAAAGAAAGAACTGAAATGGTAGCCAAAAAAAGAAATTGTGCACTTCATTTAAACTTAAAAATGATAACCTTTTTTTCACGAAAACATCATATCACTACAATCTAAATTATAGCTTTAAACTTTTACTCTTTTTGATATCGATTTTTTGTAATGGTTTATAAACTGAATAATCAACTGTAAAGAGAACCACAAAAATTTGTAAGTTGAAAATCAAAATTTGAAAATTGAACCTAAATTATACTTCAAATGAAAATAATTGCTTATGTGACAAACGGTTATTAACCCCTTGGCGACGGGTGATTCAGAAAAGCATTCGTACAAAATCAGAATGTAATTAAATAAAAAACGGTAACTTAAATGTAGTCGTTGCTAATTTGACAGAGTTACTTTGCTTTTACTTTAATTATTGTTAGTTTAATCATATATATAATCAATGTTAGATCAAAGTATAACTAAATAGTTTTATTTTGGACAAAGTAATGGTGAATTAAATAAATCAAACAATTATAACTCCGCCCACAAATAAACTGCTAAAGAAATACTTTGATTACCAGTTTTATCTTTTTACCCTGATTGATACGGCTTTATGCTGGCACGTATTTGTGACACAGTCGGCGCGAAAGGGTTAAAGACATTAAAGTTTACTACTTGTGACTCGTAGTTTTTAAAAATGCCGCATATAAAATATGCTTCATTTTTTACGTAAGGGCAATATCATGATTGAGCTTTTTAAAACAAGTGAAAATACAAAAACGATCTTAACACCTAAATAAGTTTTAATTATTATTTCACGCTTTTAAAAATCAAGATTTGATTTCTACAATTCTTTTTCTTTTAAAAAACCCATTATAAAAATGCATGCTACTTCAAACATTCTAAAAATAAAAATAAAAATTCTTCTCATCTTTGCTTAAACTAAAAAAAAAAAAAAAAAACGTTAATAAAAATGAAGCTATTCTTGAAAAGTCAGAAATTAATTCAAAAACTTCATACTAACCCATTCTTGCGAAAGATATTTTCTTTTGTTCTTTTACGATTTTCCATGTCCACTAATCTTACATGTTTTAGCTACTTGTAACTAAAGCATAGAACAAAAAATATCTTTCCTTGAATCTCTTTTTCAAGATTTTTTTTTCGTTTAAAAAATAAAAAGAAAGAAGGAAAAAAATTTCAATTGTTTCAAAGGAAAAAAAATATTCGCTCGACTTCAACTCTTTGATAGCTTCAAAAAAAAAGTTTTGTGATAGTGATAATCGCTTCTCCTTTGATTTCAGAGCTTTCGCAAGAACTAACATAATTTCCACGATTTATTTCAATTACTCATATGTTCATCCATATAGTAATCAATAAATTGTTAAAAAAGAGAATTATAAGATAAAATTATAATGAACACACGCGGTTTGAATAGAATTTAAGAAAAAACTATAAATGAATTTGCTTATATACATTATTTTATTGTAGAATTAGTGTATAGGGGAAATTAACTCTGTACTTCAGATCACATTTTTAACTCTAGGAGACAAATATTTTGTTGCATTTATACAAATACTTGATCTTGCCTAATTAGAGTATTGGGATTTACATTGAAATTAGTTTTCACCTAAACCTACAGATTTCTTAATGACAATTTTTTGTAAAACTGTACAAGTTTAAAAGCGATATATATGACAGAGGGTCACGTAAATGTTGCGACAATTGCCAAGATTAGAATTGCACAGTAGCCATGCCCAGAAAAGATGTCGCGGATTAGGGCGCTTTCCTATTATGACCTGTTCAGAAGCAGTTCATAAAAGGGAAGCGCCCCCAGCGGCGCATGACCGCATATTTCCGGGCATAGGTTACAATGAAATTTTAATTCTGATGCCGTGCTCTAAAACTCCAAGAAAAAAACCGCTTGCATACTCGTTTCCCGAGTGTACCCACACTCTATAGTAATTAATGTATAATGTTGTTCACAAATGGGTAATACAAAATAAATAAAAAAAATGAAAGTTACCAATTTTTACCTTTTTAGAAAAGTAATAAACTGTTGGCGTAGTGGTTTAATGATGTGTAAGAAAACTGAATTGATAACCGTCTTAAAAGAAGTGACTGACACTTCAATCCTCCCGTCCAACTTTAAAAACTAGATTTCCAGTCAATTTAAAGTGCGGGGGAGGAGACTCGACTGGACTGAGTGACTGACACTTCAATCCACTCGTCGAACTTTAAAAACTAGATTTTCAGTCAATTTAAAGTGCGGGGGAGGAGACTCGACTGGACTGAGTGACTGACACTTCAATCCTCTCGTCCAACTTTAAAAACTAGATTTCCAGTCAATTTAAAGTGCGGGGGAGGAGACTCGACTGGACTGAGTGACTGACACTTCAATCCACTCGTCGAACTTTAAAAACTAGATTTTCAGTCAATTTAAAGTGCGGGGGAGGAGACTCGACTGGACTGAGTGACTGACACTTCAATCCTCTCGTCCAACTTTAAAAACTAGATTTCCAGTCAATTTAAAGTGCGGGGGAGGAGACTCGACTGGACTGAGTGACTGACACTTCAATCCACTCGTCGAACTTTAAAAACTAGATTTTCAGTCAATTTAAAGTGCGGGGGAGGAGACTCGACTGGACTGAGTGACTGACACTTCAATCCTCTCGTCCAACTTTAAAACTAGATTTCCCGTCAATTTAAAGTGCGGGGGAGGAGACTCGACTGGACTGAGTGACTGACACTTCAATCCACTCGTCGAACTTTAAAAACTAGATTTTCAGTCAATTTAAAGTGCGGGGGAGGAGACTCGACTGGACTGAGTGACTGACACTTCAATCCTCTCGTCCAACTTTAAAACTAGATTTCCAGTCAATTTAAAGTGCGGGGGAGGAGACTCGACTGGACTGAGTGACTGACACTTCAATCCACTCGTCGAACTTTAAAAACTAGATTTTCAGTCAATTTAAAGTGCGGGGGAGGAGACTCGACTGGACTGAGTGACTGACACTTCAATCCTCTCGTCCAACTTTAAAAACTAGATTTCCAGTCAATTTAAAGTGCGGGGGAGGAGACTCGACTGGACTGAGTGACTGACACTTCAATCCACTCGTCGAACTTTAAAAACTAGATTTTCAGTCAATTTAAAGTGCGGGGGAGGAGACTCGACTGGACTGAGTGACTGACACTTCAATCCACTCGTCGAACTTTAAAAACTAGATTTTCAGTCAATTTAAAGTGCGGGGGAGGAGACTCGACTGGACTGAGTGACTGACACTTCAATCCTCTCGTCCAACTTTAAAAACTAGATTTCCAGTCAATTTAAGTGCGAGGGGGGGGGAGACTCGACTGGACTGACACTTCAATCCTCCCGTCCAACTTTAAAACTAGATTTCCAGTCAATTTAAAGTGCGGGGAGGAGACTCGACTGGACTGAGTGACTGACACTTCAATCCTCTCGTCCAACTTTAAAACTAGATTTCCAGTCAATTTAAAGTGCGGGGGAGGAGACTCGACTGGACTGAGTGACTGACACTTCAATCCTCTCGTCCAACTTTAAAAACTAGATTTCCAGTCAATTTAAGTGCGAGGGGGGGGGGGAGACTCGACTGGACTGACACTTCAATCCTCCCGTCCAACTTTAAAACTAGATTTCCAGTCAATTTAAAGTGCGGGGAGGAGACTCGACTGGACTGAGCTGATTGTAAGATAAGTATTCTTGCATCTAATTTGTTCTAGTTAGATGAAAAGTAGCTCCACTGCCTGCTTACCTCAATGCTCAACCAAAACTATTACTTTAGAGAGGAAACAGGATATACCGTCCAGGGCTTTACAGCGGATCTAAAGAATTTTTAAAAAATTTGACAAATTTAAAAAGAGACGTTTATAATGTAATTACATTTGTGAGCATTACAAGATATATGTTGAAGAATATATATCTGTATAAGAATATATAATCTGTATGAGTATTCTATACTATCAGAAGAAATATCTTAAAATCAGAGATTCCGTCTATTACAGGTTGCCGAGCTGCGATGGCTCAGGGGATAGAGCATTCGCCTTCCAATGAGGTGAACCGGGTTCGAATCCCAGCGATGGCTGGTCGATACGAATCTGCATCCGGCTTGCACCGACCACTCTGCTGACGTGAAATATCCTCAGAGATAGAGGGATCATAGGTTAGAGTTCCTTTGTCGTCGGGCTAACCGGGGAGGTTCTCGTGGTTTTACCCTCCACGTAACGAAGAGGACTTTCTTCAAAAAGTCCTCTTCGAAGGCAAATTTCTCCCAATACTTGATCCAGGAGTTCCCTTGTCTTCTGAATTGGGTTCAAAATTACAAGGCTACGAACGGAGTTGATCATTAGTAGTCGTAAACCCAAAAATTGGGTCGGCTGTTCAAGGACGGTTATAATTATAATATTACAGGTAGTCAACTACTGCGTTTTTTTATTTTTAAAGCCACATCACAAAAGATCTGGAACAAATTTGGTGTTTCATGCAAACTGTTGAATAATTACATGGAAGTGGTGAGAAAAATAACTATGATAGAAATAAATTTATATGAGAAAAATAAATTTATAAATTGAAGAGTCGTATATTAAAACATAAACTTAGCTACCGCTAGAAGAAATTTTCCCACAAAGAGAAGAAAATTAGCAACCCTGATATTATTGATATAAATCTGTTGCAACCATTAAAAATTTACAACACCTTGTATCCATTTCCTAAGTTGTTTACACTCTTTTTATTGATTGAAACCCGGGACCACAGCCAACTGCTCCGCTGTCATCAAAAGTTTTAATAAATTGGTAAGGTTAATTACGCTTACTCTTTGAAAGTGTCATCAAGAAATAAGTGCAATAAAGTTGCAGAGTTGCCAACTGCTCCGGACGCCCCAAAATAATTAAAAAAAAACGGTAAATAACTATCCTATGACCATGCCCTATGTAATAAAAAGTGATTAATTATATAAGCCCACGAATTATTTAGAAATAGTGGTGGATAAAAATCTACTAAATTTAATTAATTAAATCAAGAATTACTGTTGATAAACTACCACTTTAAAATATATATTTGCTGTACAGAGCAAGTTGGCATCTCTGAAGTTGTATTACATTTGATACTTAGAATTTTTGATAAGGTGAAAAAATTACTCAAAATAAAAAATACTAAACTGAAAATAACTCAAATTTCGTTACTACTTTAAAATATTTTTTTACGAAGCGGAACAAGTTCAACATCTATGCTTGAAACAATAGCCTTGTTTGTATTAAGTGTCACAAAATAATTAATTTTTTTTTAACTGAAAAATACTAAGTTGGAAAAAGCTGAACCAGAATTTGACTGAAATTAGCTTTTCAAGTATGTATGAGTCAGGTATGGTATATATAGAGCTTGAATAAGGTAAATTAAATATCACACAAATGCACGATTTATTCTCAAAGCTTTAGATTTTATCAAATCATTTCACTTTCTAATATCCTGGTTTTCCTCAAATTTTCAAAATTGAAATCAGTCGACTTAAAACTTCTTTTTGAGATAACATTTTGTGAATTTAAATGATTTTCCCCATCTTTCCTTTAAATTATTCAATTTAAAATGTTCTTTTTCAATTTCCGGTTTATATCTTTTTCATCGAAGAAAATCCATATAAAATAAGCAATATCATTTTAATGTCACTCTCTTACAAAATAAATAAAATTAAATTAAATTTTAAAAAAAAAGTCTTTAACTCGCCAAGGAATAATTCAATACATTTAAATATTTCACGAAAACCTAATGTACTGAAAACTTTTGAAATATTTTTTTCACCTGACACTTAAAAATTTGCAATTCAATACTACTTGAAATCCGAAAAGCGCTGTGATGTGGATTACTTTTTATGCTTGTTTCTTTATTTGATGCTGGTTTTCACGTGTTTTACAAACCTTAACTACTTAACACTTTAGCCGCTTTTCTGATTATCCCGAGTTAATTCGGGTCTGCATACATTGTAAATATTTATTAACCCGAGAAAATTCGGGTGTAGCCTAATTTGTCAGTACGTTTTGTTTTATCACGATTTTACTCGGCTGGAGGCAAAAAAAAAATAATTAGCTGTCATTAAGAGTTAGCCAAGTTTTGTTTGTGAATTTTGCTGTTGGATTGTACACATGTTTTGTGCGATTGTACGAGTATTACAATGGTTGATGAATTTACACGGGGGGGGGGGGAAAGAGTTCAAGAAACTGCGTTACATGGGGGAAAGAAAGTTCACTTTTCTAGCGTTTGGAAATTATCACTTTCTGTTATCCCTTGTTTTAAAAACTATCAAAGACTAATATTAAACTTTTGTTCGAGATAACTGGGGATAGTAAACTAATAGTAAATTAAATGTTTTTTACGCATAAAAAAATTAAAATTTCAACTTGTGTATTATGTTTTGTTTCAGTTCCTTGTAGTTTTATTTTTTTTTCTAATGGCAAGGCAAAAATAAAAATAAATGAATAGGAACAGAAGTAAAGTTGACACAACAATAAATTGACCGAAGTCATTGCCTCATAAGTTCTCTGGCCTTCCAATAAAGCCCAGTCTCGGAGTCGCCCCTAAGGACTGCACAGTGAGGGAGGTTGTGTCTATCCATAGGGATATTAGAGTTACAGAAGGGGCAGTAAGGGCCTTGAGAAGATGCGAATACGGTGAACGTGATCTGCAAGGCAATCATGTCCGGGTAGTAGACGTAATTGGGCAGCAGCGTGTCGACGAGGACTGCCAGGGACCCTCAAAAGATCTTCAGCTTTCCAGCGCTTAGATTATTAGTTCCTTGTAGTTATTATATTTTATTTTATTTTATGACCGCCGTTGAACAGTCGACCCAATTTTTGGGTTTACGGCTATAAATGTTCAACGCCGTAGCCTTGTAATTTTGAACCAATCCAGAAGACAAGGAAACTTCTGGATCGGTACCCCCAGAGGTATTGATTTGTTATGGGAACATGGAGGACCTTGAGACTCGACAGATTCAACGTGCATCAGTCACCATTTACTACACGGGGAGTCTTCGACCAGCAGGGACCGAACCCACGAACTCCCGGACATGGGCCCGGCACCCCACTGACCAGGCCATCCCGGCCTAGTAGCGACAATTTAATTTTACATAGATAACTAGCAGCGTTACATTACAGCCACAAAGAATTTTCGTGCAGTTATTATAATAAATTCATTATAATGAAATAAAAAAAATATGTATATATTTTTTTCTCCAATCAATTTGATAAGAGAAGCGATTAAGGGTCAACTCTTCCTTGAACTTTTAAAAAAAATATAGATACTAATAACTCGATGGTTTCATTTTTGAAACTTTTCTGGGAGAAACAAAGTATGTTCACTATCATATATAACATTTAGTTACTTTTTATTAAATTTAATTAAAAATTTTACAACACATTTTAAGTTAAACTTTGTATAAAATGAACTTAACATCTGGGACTATATCAAATTGATTCTTAAAAGCTACATTCATTATATTTTTTCACTTTTTCGTGCAGAAACATGGAAAATTTTATTCTTAATATTTTAAAATTATTTTGTAAAATTACTTTGTTCAGACATAATGAATCATAATGGTATTATTTTCTTATAATTCATATGCATTCCATCCATGTCCACAAATTTAAGGTACAATATTTTTATTTTAAAATGTAAGATTGGTGCATATATTTATTATTATAAATCGTCATGCTATTTCTTAACCTTTAAATCACTGCGTTGTAGGACTGTACTGTACCCAAAAAGTCTTTCAATATTAAGATATTATCGAAGTCCATTCGTTGTAGTCCACTCATGTGGTAAGTGTTTGCAACATATGTAATATACATTACTTGCAGAGATGCTAACTGCTCCGGACACATCAAAATAATTTTAAAAGTAACTGCCAAGTAAATTTTGCAAATATTGGACTATTATTGCTTGCTTTTAAAAGAATGGTATATCATGACTTAATGTCCTTAAATTGGTGGATTATATAATCTTACGAATCATTTAAAAATAGTGGTGGATAAAAATCTACTGGCTTCAATTTATTAAACCAAGAATCACAATTGATAAACTACAACTTTAAAATATATAATTGCTGCCCGGAGCAAGTTGGCATCTCTGAACTTGCTATGTTATGTTTTAAAAATCAAACTTTTGCTAGAATTTTGAATCATCGTGAGTACTATTTGCTGAAATCATGAGTTGTATTATGTTCAATAAATTTTTATTATTGGTGTTCCAAACTAGTTTTAACGGGATTAAATTAATGTATAATTTTTATTCGAATAAATATTTGAGTTTTGATATTGAGTTTGTTATTTTAATTTTTTTTTTTGCTGTCATATTTAAGTTTTTGATGTATATTTGTACGCATAAGACTCAAAAGAAAAATAATAAGATATTAGTAAACAAGTAAAAAGTGAAAGCAACAAAACTATTAAACTAATTTTAAAGATGTCTTCAAAACTATTCAAGCAAAATTACTAATTAGAGGTTAGTAAACGAAGTTGCAAAATTACTAATTAGAAGAAGACGATAATAAGTTATAGTTGTTCAATCTTCTGCTTGCAGCTCAAATGGATGAAATGATTCATGTTAAATTCTATTTTATTTTTCCTGAGTATCAATGTAAACAAAATAATGAGTTTTATTGTTGATCTAGTTTTTAATGAGCTTAACTTGCTTGTTCAATAATATTTAGTAGTAATGTATAGTCAGGAATGGCAAAAAAGACAGTTTTTTTCCCTCTAAAATATTGTACCAGAGTTTTTTATTACTCTTTATAAAAAAGTTAGCTAGAATATTATCTTTTGTATGTTTATTTCGATAGATTTTGCATTCTGCTTTGACCAAGTGTAGCATGAAAACGGGAGTCTGTTTTAGAATGCTTGAAACATGTCGACTGCTACGTCACACATGTATATTTTTACAGTGACTGAAGTTTTTAGTATAGTCACAAATTGATTAAATAACCGAAATTTGCCTTATTTTCGTTACCACTATTAACATTTTCTAAGAACTATAAGAGCCCTAATACAATATTTGTAGTAGATTCGTACAATACGTGAAGTCCAAAAACCCCTACATAGGCCTACAGAAACTCCAAGAAAAGCTGAAAGAAATAAAAATCTGGTGCCTAGACTGTAAGTTTAAAGTTAACGAACAAAAATACTAATTATTCAACATAAAAGAAAATCAAGTTGTTCTCTTTAGTTGGTCGGTTAAAGTTTATCGACACAAGAGCCAGAGTTGTTCTCTTTAACGAAATTATCCCCATTGTCAAAAATGCCAAGATATCTTGGTGTGGTCATAATCAGTAAATTCAATTGGAAAGATCTCGTAAAAACTGTTATCAACAAAGCACAAGCAACCTGCCACAAATTACAAATCATTCTTCAGAGCCCTAAAATGAAACTCAGACTTAAATGCTTACTCTACATCACAATGATTCGTGCCATCCTAACTTATGCATCTCCAGCTTGGTGTAACAGCTCCACATCACACCTAGAGAAACTCAAAAGATGCCAAAATAAAATACTCCGAAAAATGACAAACGCAAGATGGTTTATCCGAAATAAGAACATACAATGAGGCATACATAAGAGCTACCACTTTATATATTCAAGAAAAACTTTCGCTGAAATGGGAAAAGTTGAAAATTAACCATTTATAAAGACTTAGCTATAAATTATTGTGATGATTATTTTATGAAGACTGTATTTTTAGACTAAAATTAGCGTCAATTTGATTTTACTAGCCTTTTTTGTAAGTAACAATAGATTAAATATAAATTTTTCAGACGTGTCCAACTTGGGGCTTGTCGACAGAAACTACTAAAAAAATTGTTCCTCTCCTTAACATTTTCCAAAACAAGCTGACGTAATTTGAGACTTCATTCAGCAGTAAAGTTAAGATAATTCTATTCAATAAATAATTCAATTTATTGTGGAACTTATTAAAGATATTTAGTAACTAAGGAAGAATTATAACTAATATTATGCAACAAGACTTACGATAACTACAAATGTTCTGCGGTACAGCCAAACATAAGCTTTCACTAGTCATTATTAAAAATAAAATTTTAAAAACAATTTTTATTAAATAATGAATTACTATATTTTTTGAGCTAAAACTGCACAATTAAACAGGGTTAGTCTAGTCCTTAAAAAAGTTTACTAATGGTGTTAATATTCTTATAAAGAAGTTATAAATGTTTAAATAAGTAAGTAAGTATATTTTAAAATGAAACATTCTAGACATTGATATAATTTTTCACACTGTTCTCTAAGAACTCTTCCTGTTTCATTGGAACTAGAGCCATAAAAGCAACATATATATTGGTTTATTATATAAGAATTCTAGATATCTAATTCCCAGACTAGATATATTTATTTGTAAATATTGAGTACAGTAGTAAATACAAACTTATAAAACATGTTATTTTTGAATTTGCTACCATTTTCTAAATTTTTTAAGGACTATACAAATAGAAGAATTCTTAATTATAAAATGGATCCACAAATTATTTAACAATGAATTAGTTAACAATGGATTATTTAAAATCAGAAAACAAAACAAGAACAGCAAGCAAACAGAATCATTAGAAATCAGAGAACGCAAATGGTAATTATAAAATGGATCCACAAATTATTTAACAATGAATTATTTAACAATGGATTACTTAAAATCAGAAAACAAAACAAGAACAGAAAACAAACAGAATCATTAGAATTAGAAATCAGAGAACGCAAATGGTAATGAATTGGATACACAAGAAAACCGGAAAAAGTAAAACAGGCTCTGGTTTGGACAGGACAGGGTAAAAGGAAGAAGAGTAGACCTTAAATAGCGTGGCGCAGAACTATTATGAATGATATAAAGATTATAAACAAAACATGAAGGAATAAAGTGCTAATACCGCCAACAGTGTAAGATAGAGAGTCATTACAAAGGTACTATGCTCCTTACGGTCTGAAGAGGTATAAGAAAGTGCGAACGCTGCTAAAAACGGTTAATTTAATATAAAATTATGCATATATAATACAGTTCTTATTTTTTTTGGAACTATTTAGTACATATTTTTTAAAAAATTTTAGTATTTTTTCTTTTAATCTGACAGGTAGTGTTTAATAATGTACTATAATTGAAAAAATAATCTGGAATTTCTTACTTAGCTATTCTTTTTGAACTAAATACTCACTTGTTCCATCTCGTGTTTGAATATAGAAAAATTTACCCCGACCCGCACTTATTTAGGGCATACGGGTAAATACAAACTAAGGCAAACGTTGTTTGCCTTACGTTGTTTACTTGTTACGTGTCTTTATGTTGTTTGCCTTAGTTTGTATTTTAGCACAAAGGTCGCCCACTTTTGTATTCATACTGGTAAATGTTTATTAAAATAAAAAAAAATCCAGAAAGCAGTACAAACATAAAATACATATCAGACGTGGCAAACAGCCCATGAATATGGCGGGTGCAGAGCAGCAAAAATCATGTAAGGTTAACAAAACAATTAAAACAGCAATATATTAAAAGTGTCAGTTAAAAGAACAATTTAAAAGATGAACATGCAAAATTTACAAAAGAACAGCATAGTATAACATTAAAACAGTACTTTTAAAACCAATTAAATAATACAAAAGTAATTATAATAAAATTGGAACAAGTAGAAGTTGAAGAGTTTATAAAAGACATAGTAAAAGTTACAAAACTATTACATCATTAAAAATGAGACACCCAAGCTGGAACGAGCAGGTTCCGAGACCATTAAAGACCGTCCCCCAATACACTCTCTAAAGTTGGTAATATTTTTTTATATTTCCGAAACTCAGGTTAGCATAGCATTGATGTTGACTAATATTATTAAAGTGATTGCCCAGGAGTGTCTGGAATTGAGAACAATTCATTAACAAGTGATCAATAGATAGATATTCATCACAGTAATTACATTCTGGAGTTTGGAGGAATAAATTATATTGGTGTTCTCCAAACACTCCGTGGCCTGTTAAAAATTGATTGAGATAGAAATTTGCTTGTAGTCTATTTAATTTCGGGTCTTTAAAAAATTTGAATGTCTGTCTCCCTTTCTCGGAGCTCTGCCATTCCAACCACCAGTGCTTCATACTATATAATTTAACCTGAGTTTTAACTTGGGCGATGGAGCTTGGGACCTCAAGGGTGATTTGGAACAGATCGGTGGCTTTCTTAGCTGCTCGATCCGCCTCCTCGTTGCCTTGAGTACCAACCCAATTACAGAGTATTTTAGGCCGCCATAATTGTTTAGTATTTTCAACAATTTTTGAATTTGATACTAGGTTTTGTAAGGCTTGCAACGAGGAAAGCGAATCAGTATAAATAGTGGTGTCTGGATATTATTTTTTAGAGAATCTCATGTTTGAATGTAGGGTTTAGTGGATTAACCTTCAAAATAGAACATGCTGCGTCAAACAATACGATACAACAGTACAAAAGCTTAAGTCAAAGTGTATTCAACACTTTAATTGTATAATTATAACTCTTAAAATGGTACAAGTAAATTTATAAAATCAGGTAAAAGGAATCCATCTCATGTCAACATCAATTAAGCACTATCATCCTCGAATCATATGAGTTATAGTTACTTTAATCTGATAGATTTTGTTTCATAATATAATAAAATTGAAAAATAAATCTGGAATTTCTTAATGTAGTGTTCCTTCGGAATTAGACAATCAATTATTCCATTTCACATTAGTATCCATTAAGCATTAACGGCATTCTCGTATCAAGAATTTTAATTTTTTGAAATATTATCAAGCAAATAAAGAATAAAAATGGAATTTTTTACAATATTATCCCTTCCGAATTAGACTATCTGTGACTCCATTACATACGAGCATAAGTTAATCGTTATCAACATTCTTGCATCAAGAATTTAAATTATTTGATTTTTATTTAATATCATAAAGCAATTAAAAAATAAATCTAGAATTCCTTGTTAAAACATTCTTTTCTAATAAAACTATTATTTACTTCATGCTTTCGTATCCATTAAAAATTATCGTATCAGACATTTTTATTTGATAGATATTTTTTTAATGATCATCTACAATTGAAAAATACTTATCGCCTTAGCCATCGCCGTTACTCATTTAGCACCACCCAGGAGGCACGTGTGATTTAAGGATATCACGGACGCGAGTAACATTGCCTCCCAATATTACAATTCTTACATTAATTTTTTTTTCTATGTGTTCTTTTTGTATTAATATCTGTTTGTCATGTGTTTTCTTTGTTTGTTATTGTAATTTTGTTCCTTTTTACTACTTGTTTAAGTCCATTTAAAGTTGAACATAGTATATGGATTAATAGTTCCAATAAAGCCATATGTAACAACAACAATTGAAAAATAAATCTGGAATTTCCTAATAAAATATTCCTTTCATATAGCACTTAATTTTCTTCTTGTACCAGTCTATTAGGCATTATAGCAACAGAAATTTTAGATATTTTAATCCGATATATTGTTTATAATAACAAAATGAAATTGAAAAATAAATCTGGAATTTCCTAATAAAATATTACTTTCATATAGGACTTAATTTTCTTCTTGTACCAGTCTATTAGGCATTATAGTAACAGACATTTTAGATATTTTAATCCGATATATTGTTTATAATAACAAAATAAAATTGAAAAATAAATCTGGAATTTCCTAATAAAATATTCCTTTCATATAGGACTTAATTTTCTTCTTGCACCAGTCTATTAGGCATTATAGTAACAGACATTTTAGATATTTTAATCCGATATATTGTTTATAATAACAAAATGAAATTGAAAAATAAATCTGGAATTTCCTAATAAAATATTCCTTTCATATAGGACTTAATTTTCTTCTTGTACCAGTCTATTAGGCATTATAGTAACAGACATTTTAATCCGATATATTGTTTATAATAACAAAATAAAATTGAAAAATAAATCTGGAATTTCCTAATAAAATATTCCTCTCATATATGACTTAATTTTCTTCTTGTACCAGTCTATTAGGCATTATAGTAACAGACATTTTAGATATTTTAATCCGATATATTGTTTATAATAACAAAATAAAATTGAAAAATAAATCTGGAATTTCCTAATAAAATATTCCTTTCATATAGGACTTAATTTTCTTCTTGCACCAGTCTGTTAGGCATTATAGTAACAGACATTTTAGATATTTTAATCCGATATATTGTTTATAATAACAAAATGAAATTGAAAAATAAATCTGGAATTTCCTAATAAAATATTCCTCTCATATATGACTTAATTTTCTTCTTGTACCAGTCTATTAGGCATTATAGTAACAGACATTTTAGATATTTTAATCCGATATATTGTTTATAATAACAAAATGAAATTGAAAAATAAATCTGGAATTTCCTAATAAAATATTACTTTCATATAGGACTTAATTTTCTTCTTGTACCAGTCTATTAGGCATTATAGTAACAGAAATTTTAGATACTTTAATCCGATACATTGTTTATAATAACAAAATAAAATTGAAAAATAAATCTGGAATTTCTTAATAAGCATTCCCTTTTGGATTAAACTGTCAATTACTCCTTCTCAGATCGGCATACTTCACATATTTGAAAGGAGTCCATTTTACAACTATCGAATGGAAGAGTTGTAGACTAAGGGACCGTCAAACGATTACTTAGTTGTTCAGTAGACACGCTCAAAACGACGTTTGAGAATCATAAACTTTTACGACTCCACAGTCAGAAATTTCATCAAAATTTCTGCTCATTCCCAAAAGACCAACTTCCGACGGGCGCGGGATATTAAATGTGAATACGAGCCGTAAAGATAAAATTCAGCAAATTCAATCCCGTAATATCGCAGGCGGCTGTTCGGAAGTTGAACGTTGGCGATAAATTGTAAAATTAATTCTTTGTTATATTAATCTTGCATTTATTGAAGGCGGTGGTTAAGAGTCTTATATTTCAATTCCGTTGACATCATCTATAAAATTGAAAAGATTATTCATTTATGGAATTAGATTATAACATTGCCATAAAAATAACTTAAATGCTTCAAATTGTTGTTTTTAATGTTGGCTATAATATTTTAAGTGTTAAATAATAGTACTATTACAAAATATCTGTACCGAAAGTAACATGTTACTTTCGGAAACAGTGTATATAGCCTGTTTCAATATATGTAGTTTTCAGTATAGAGATGTTGCAACTATAACGTGCAAATTAATGTAAGCAGCATGTCTGTTACAAACTATTAATTGAAAATTTTCAATTCGATTTGTTCTTATTAATTCTACTTTACTTTTACGAATCTTCTTTATTCAATGGCTGAACAGTTTTGAATGATAACAAGAGGATTAACCCAACGGCATCATTTGATCATATTTTCAATTCGATTTGTTCTTATTAATTTTACTTTACTTTTACGAATCTTCTTTATTCAATGGCTGAACAGCTTTGAATGATAACAAGCGGATTAACCCAACGGCATCATTTGATCATATTTTCAATTCGATTTGTTCTTATTAATTTTACTTTACTTTTACGAATCTTCTTTATTCAATGGCTGAACAGCTTTGAATGATAACAAGAGGATTAACCCAACGGCATCATTTGATCATATTTTCAGTTCGATTTGTTCTTATTAATTTTACTTTACTTTTACGAATCTTCTTTATTCAATGGCTGAACAGCTTTGAATGATAACAAGCGGATTAACCCAACGGCATCATTTGATCATATTTTCAATTCGATTTGTTCTTATTAATTTTACTTTACTTTTACGAATCTTCTTTATTCAATGGCTGAACAGCTTTGAATGATAACAAGAGGATTAACCCAACGGCATCATTTGATCATATTTTCAATTCGATTTGTTCTTATTAATTTTACTTTACTTTTACGAATCTTCTTTATTCAATGGCTGAACAGTTTTGAATGATAACAAGAGGATTAACCCAACGGCATCATTTGATCATATTTTCAGTTCGATTTGTTCTTATTAATTTTACTTTACTTTTACGAATCTTCTTTATTCAATGGCTGAACAGCTTTGAATGATAACAAGAGGATTAACCCAACGGCATCATTTGATCATATTTTCAATTCGATTTGTTCTTATTCATTTTACTTTACTTTTACGAATCTTCTTTATTAAATGGCTGAACAGCTTTGAATGATAACAAGCTGATTAACCCAACGGCATCATTTGATCATATTTTCAGTTCGATTTGTTCTTATTAATTTTACTTTACTTTTACGAATCTTCTTTATTCAATGGCTGAACAGTTTTGAATGATAACAAGCGGATTAACCCAACGGCATCATTTGATCATATTTTCAGTTCGATTTGTTCTTATTAATTTTACTTTACTTTTACGAATCTTCTTTATTCAATGGCTGAACAGCTTTGAATGATAACAAGAGGATTAACCCAACGGCATCATTTGATCATATTTTCAATTCGATTTGTTCTTATTCATTTTACTTTACTTTTACGAATCTTCTTTATTAAATGGCTGAACAGCTTTGAATGATAACAAGCTGATTAACCCAACGGCATCATTTGATCATATTTTCAGTTCGATTTGTTCTTATTAATTTTACTTTACTTTTACGAATCTTCTTTATTCAATGGCTGAACAGCTTTGAATGATAACAAGCTGATTAACCCAACGGCATCATTTGATCAGTGAGATTCGTAATGAATTTATTTCGAATAATTAAAAAGTGGTGGTCCAAAATAAATTGCTGTCAGTCTATTTTAGAATGAGATAATGCATTAACACGTTGAATGACATGAGGGTCACCGGTGATTGGCACTGAGTTTGTCCGTAGTGCCACCGTTGACCGGCGAAGACAAGATTATCAGAAACACATATTTTTGAGTAAATTTTAAATGTTTTTTTTATTATTATCGTTACTAAAATGGTTTGAAGAAATTCATGCAATATAGAACATGCAAAAATAGTTTTATTTATATACACAGAGAGCTGGTAGTAAAACCATTTCAGTTCCGGAGGAGTAAATCTATTATCTTATTTAAACTATTCAACTATGTCTATTTTAAAACAAGAAAGAAGCAGTTTTATATATATGCTATAATTGTAAAAAAATCTCAGTAGCTACAGAAATGTAATGTTTCTCGAAAAAAATGCTAGAATGAAGAGCCTTTCGTACCTGCCTTTCCGTCTCGGCTTATCATAGGCTTTCGGCCCTGATGAAGGTGTCAGATTATAGTTGGTAACTATTCAACTAAACAAACTTCCTATCATTTTTAATTAAAAACTTACTTCTAGGTTTTTAGTTTATTTCCTCTTAGTTCGGAATTTAAATAAAACGGACTTCAATGGGTTAATTGTTTACCTTCCATGTTTCAACCACCCATTAAAAAAAAAAAATCATGAGGTCAGTTTCTGAGTTACATTTCAGACAATGAGAAACGTTAATGGAAGCTCTGTTTTGTAACTTTTAGTCAGAAAACGTATCCATTATAATTTGTTCTTTTTCATTTTACTATATTCGAGACAAACTGCTAATAAAATATACCTACATGTAATAGTCTAAGACACAAACCTTACTATATAGCTAATATAATAATAAATCCATATTTGTTAAGACATTAGCCTTGGTATATTTTATCAGACGAATGTTCTTTCTTGTATTGCTTCCAAATAAAATAACTAATATGATTTACAATAAAATCTAATATTTCTTACTAAGAAACAGAACTTAGTCCTTATTCATTCTTAAATTAGTAGAACACTTCGACAAATATGGTTACTAATATGGATTCGATAAAAACCAATAATTGTTGCAAAGTAACAGACTTCAGCATTTGGAATATTTCATCATTTGTTTGTATTTTATTCTTTTACTAGAGTTGTAGTACTGAAAACTATAGTGTATTGTGGCATAACATAATAGGTGTTACAAATTACAATCCATCTTTAATTGTTTTCCAATGAAGAAAAGTTTGATACCATTTATACATAAATAAAAATTAAAAGCTTTATTCAATTCTGCTTAGATTTTCCATGTTATTCAAATCGTTTCCTCTAAGTAATTACTGAATAATTGGGAGCTCAATTAAAGTACAGACACCAATTAAAGTACACTATTGCTAATTCGTTTATATTCTAATTGAAATCTTCATTCTTAATTGACATCATTATTCCAATTTTATATAATACTAGTTTGAAAACAAAAGTGGTAATTTTGTTAGGCATGAAGAAATAAATTGAAATTCTAAGCATATACTTTAACACTTATTTTATATTTTGCAATGATTTAAAAATTGCTATTTTAAAAAGAGTGGTATTTCATTAATGTTTAAATTAAGTGGATATTTTCTTATTTTAACAACTACTTTATTTACAAAAAAAAAATCAGATTTTCATCATTATAGATTAAAATTATTTTAATAAATTTATAATATAATTATAGATACAAATTTCATGTAGCTGTGTTTTGTTGGTATATGAATTTTCTGGATTTGGTGAGCAAGATTGAATTGGTTTCAAAATAGTCTCAAAATCGCAATAAATTACATACGGATGTGTCAATATTCTTTGAATATTTTTAAATGATATTGTAGGTTTAATCTCTATTATATTTTCTATTTAGGCATAACAGGTTTCATTATTGTTACATATTACTTGATGTTTTTCAACAGCTTCTTCATTTCCTGCACTATAGTTTAAACATCTTCGGCAGAAATATTTTTTATTATTATGAATTTCTAATTGATTACTCAACAATCGACTTAAACTTTTAATCCAACAATAATGATTTTCAAAATAAAGTAGATGAATATTTTTATCATATTCTTGTTTTTTATTGTGGTATAATGGATAGAATGTAGTATCTTCAAAGCTGAATACTGTGATATTAATTTCATGCAGTGTTTTAAATTTAGGAATATCTTGAATTGTAATTGGAAATTCAATTCCTTTAAGACTTAATAAATCTTTGTATTCCGGCTTGAGATACTGCGACCACCTTTGTGAATCGGATCCCTTTTTGGTGTTTTTAACGCACATAAAACTGAATATCGAAAACACTCATTATCTTTTTTGGTGTTTTTAACGCACATAAAACTGAATATCGAAAACACTCATTATCTTTATTTTTCATATTGATACATGCTTTCTTATCTTCTATCCATTTTGGTAGTGCAATATATTAACTTCCGCTTAATGGTTTATATTTATTAATGTTAATTCTTAAATTATCTATTCTGTTTAGAGCCCAGCCTGATCATTTTGCTTCTAATTCATCATATCTGGCTATAAATAAATCTCGCTGATTGTCCCAGCAATTAAGTCCAACGACTTCGCTGTTAATTAAATCATTTTCTTCTCTTATTATTACATTAGGTAATTGAAACTTGTGTGTCATTTCTTGTTCTAAATTTTTTAAATTACATTCCAACTGTAAATTAATTTTAATATTCTTATGCATATCTAAAGCATTTCTAATGAGATTATTTGCTTTATCTTTAATTGAATCCATATAGCTTGGAATGTCTAAATCATCCATATTATTATGTAGATATGTTAATAATCTACCTTTAAAAGCAACTTCAGCTAAAATAAAATCAGGTTCAGGATTATGTTTAGCTTTATGAAGCTGTAGCCTGGTTTCTTTAATGTACTTACCACAAATTTCACATTTTATTTGTTTGACTCTCTTTTTCTTTTGAGGAACTGTTATGCTTTCATCAAAAGAGAGTAAATCATTTATTTTTTTTTATTTTCTTCTTCTTTTTTACGTTTTTCATATTGTCTGATCTGTTCTATCAGCTCAGCTTTTTTATATCTGGCAATTTATTGTATTTTTAGTTCTTTAGCAATATTATATAACTCTGGTAGTTTAAGTTTATTTAATTTATGTAAGAGCATTTGATCTTTTCTAATGTATTCACCTCATTGTTTGCATTTAATCCTCTTAATTATTTCTTTCTTTGGTTCTGCTATTATATCCTGATCAAATGGAAACATTTTATTAATTTTCTTATTCTTTTCTGTTTTTTAATTTCTCCTATTAACTCATTTTTAGTATAACTCTTCACATATATTACACCTAGTTTTTTAGCAATAGTATATAAATGTTTTAATTTATATTGATTAAAACGTTCTTCCATTTTAGGATAACCAATTTATTATTAAAAACAAATTATTAAACACCTATTCCCTTTATATGTAAATTTGATTGCAAGTGTCTTTGATAATGCGTTTTAGTATAATATCTACCACATTCACATAGCAAACGCTTACAATTTGTATAGATTTTACATCTTCTATCAGGGTTTTTGTACTCATAAAATTCATCGGTATGTTTAAATTCTAAACACACAGAACAGCGAATGTCATTCATTTATTTAAGAAAAGATATTTTCAATGCTTTTAGCCAGAGAATTTAATTCTCAATCAACCTAGTTTAGCTAAAGTTAAAATTTTATTCTCATGTTCTTTAAATTGATAATTCATATTCATAATTCTTTCAAACTCATTGGTTGCTGAGCCCTCTGATCTGTATAAACCTTTAACTCTTCTTTGAAATTCGTTGATTTCTGATTGTTGGGTTGAAATAACTTGATTCATTTATTTATTCCCAAAATTTTTTAATTTAGAAATTTAATACAAAATAGGATTATAAATAAAATTGCATTAAATAGCTCGACATTTTTTGTATGAAAATATCACAATTATGTATGTAGGCTATAAAATAAACTTAGATAATTGGTAGCAATATTGCTATTATAGTGTTAGAAATTAATGATGGGGTAAAATTATCTGTTATTGTATATTACCATTGATAATATTTTCCCTTTAGGAATATTAACTACTTGAATTTTTTCAGTATCTTTAAATGTCGGACCTTTTTTACTAGTTTTCATTTCTAATAATTCATTTTTAGAATAGTCGTTAATACCTTTCTTCTCAAATATAGGTTTAAAATCATCTTGAAATTTTATATATTTTAAGTTTTAGTCATATATCAACTTATCTTCTTTTGTTTCTATTACCATCGAACTAAACTCTTTGTTCATTTCGTCTATACCACTTTCATCATTGTGTTTAGATGCTTGCCTTGTAATAATTTTTTTTTATATTCCTGTTCTCTGGCTAATAATTTATCAATTATTTCTTGATTTCTAAAATTGGAGTATTTATATATTTCTTTAGTAATATGTGTGGATCATATACTACAAAAGTAATTACTGATATAACATGGTTATTTCAGTAATTACTTTTGTAGTATATGATCATAATATAACAAAAAATAAGTAATATTATAATTAATATAATATTCATTATCTGTTATTTGGATCTAGCTTTTTCACGGCAAAGGAAATGGAAAAAAAGAATGGCAAAGAAAAAAATTCAGTGTCTAGAGTTTTTCAATTCGTACCCATATGCGTGCACATCAGAGCCTGCCACCCAAGTCCAAAGAGGAATACACAAATCCAACTGCTGTCTCTATTGAGATTCCTGAGGTAAAAATGTTTTAGCATAAACCCACTGAAGTGGGAATAGAGTGCAATAATAAAGTGAAAAAGAGTTTCTTAGTGGTAAAAAATTTACATGCGAATGAAAACTTTAATTAAAAAATAAAGTGGTACAGGGTGTCTACCAGTGCTATAATTCCTATAAAAGTACTATATTTGAAAAATGGTGCTGTAAATCCTATAATAGTACTGTAATTTTGAATTTTAATAAATAAGTCCTATAAATTATTTCATTTCATAAATTTAATTAATTTCATTTTAAACACATTTCACTATTTTAAAACAACTTCTTTCTACAGTAAAGCCTCAAACATCTTGTGCACATAAAGCTGCTACAAATCATCGATAAGGAAATGGAAGATAGAAAAAAAAGCGATCTTAAAGATGCAAATACTTTAATGTGAAAGTGATTTATAGACCAGGCTGTTGTAAACCTGGCCGATATGCTGCCACCAAATTCTAATCTTTAAAGTTGCGGGGTTTGGGTTCCAATACAGATATGCTGACTTTCAAGTTTGTAGCGTGAAAATGACTGAGTCTTCAACGAAATGGTTTTAATATCCAAACAGAAAGACGACTTCAGGTTAAACATTCAACTTCGTATATTTAATAAACAATAACGAGAAACTTGGTAACGATACAAGAATATTGAAATAATTTAGTTACTGGTATGTTACATAAAGATTTAACAATACGTCTGCTCTGAACGAAATCTCAATTTGTTCTGTTTTTACAACAACTAAAAATTATTAAACTCTACATTTCTGACGTCATATCTCTTAATGATATCCGTACACGTTTAGAACGCCAATCAACACTAATTGGACTCCCGGAATCTCGGAAACAAATTCATGTCGCTAAGTACAGATTATCGAAGGTTAACTAATTACTGCTTAAAATAGAAGGTACTTCACCCCAGTGCGTTGACATCAGGAAGTAAAGCTTGGGAACCTTAACTAACAATTTCCACGAAGCGCAATATTTTTCTCACTTAATTTCGTAATAATAAAACGAGCTAGTTTACTTTCATGCTTTTGTTGTCATGCTATGGGCTATACTTAATGCAAAAACGTTTCAATTTACTCATAAATTTAGGAAATTCAGTCATATATTTTTGTTAGAAAAAGTTGTATAAATTCTATAAAAGTACTATAATTTGAGAAAATAAATTCAGTAGACACCCTGGTATTAACATGTCATTATTTCTATGCTGCAGATGCCTTTAGCTGAAGAATTGGATGAGATATTCATCATTACAGGCCCATCTAATTACACTGAAGTTTTGAAATCTTATGCCTTTGTTGACAAAACATTACACATTAGAAGCATAGTCCAAGATAAGGGTCCAATTCTGTTTTAGGCTCCCTTTCGCTGTGGAAAATCAACAAATATCAACATGATCAAATATTTTCTGGCAATAGAAGTTGACAGTGAAGGAAACAAAATTGAGAAAGTGACAAAGAAAGAAGATGAAAAGTGGGTTGAGAAGAAAATTAAAACGGAGAAATTCCAACACTTCAAGAACCTGAGCATATTTAAATGTCAACATGAAACCAAACACACTGATGATGAATGCACGAAAGGAGAATGTTTACATAGAACCTGTCATTTTCATAAGTTTTAAAGATGTCACATATCTTAGTAATGAATTAGAGGTATCACTGAAGAAGTCTATTCAAGATACGTTTCTGCAACATCCCTATCTTGGAGAAGATGCTCAAAATCGTTTACCTCCGGCCTTCAGGAAAAAATCTTCTCTGTGTACTGAGTCATATAAAGGGATGCGATTTTCATCCTTAAAATTTTTGGCAGTGTGCTTGAAAATACAATTTCAGAAAAAATCCTTTGTGTTGGTAGACGAATATGATGCTCCGCTCACGTGTATGCTAAGCGATAGCACAGTTGATGAGAAGCAGGTGCAGTCTATCATAAATCATATTGGATATGTGATTGGCTCAGTTCTGAAAGATAATGACGTCATCTCTGGTGTTGTGGTCAATGCCTCGATGGAAATGAAGGAGACTCTATTATGCCATGCTAACAATGTGATGGCCTGTACCTTTCTGGAGGATCCTATCTATAAAGATTACCTTGGATTTACAGCGACAGAAGTGGAAGAGTTGCTTAAAAAACCTTTATTTCAGAAGTTGGATAAGGTGGACATTCAGGAATTTTACAAGGGTTATAAAGTGTTGAACTTCAATATAAAAATATACAACACTTATTCCATTGTGGTGTACCTGTAGAGGCTGTTGGTTCCGCCAGCTCAGATAGCATGAAAAGCCGAAGTAGAAGGATCGAGGATTGGATCGAAGACCGAAGGTAGGAGGACGAACCGAAATAGTTCCTGCGCGGATGAATACCGGCGGAGGAGCATCAACCGGCGGCCAAGGCAGGGAGTGAAAAGGCTGATGTCCATTACTTAAGCAGATGACAGTTTGCCTTCAAAAGGGTTGTTGTGCAGCGTCCGAGACTTCGTCCCGATATCCCGTTTCTACCCGGTGACGCCCACCTGCAGTATGAGATATTTATAATCAAAAGTTTAAGTTTTAATTGTTCTTTTGAAAAGCAACTTTTAATGTTTTTTAAAGAATAACTTGTTAATTGGAGTTTGTGAAGTTTCTTGATGGTTCGTTAACTTTTACTATTAAAGAGGATGTTTCATTGCCATATTGTTTCATTTGAAAGTCTTACATTCCCATCACCGAAACTTATACAATTGGTGACCTGTAAACGAATACGTATATTTCTGTTTCTGCAAACTGCTTTTGAGAAATTCTACTAGTTGATGGATTACGGAGAAATGCTGGTACGTTTCAAGCTTTAAAGTTTTTTGGCAAGCCGTGAGTACAAATTACTTCTATTCTTGGACTTATACATTTCGGATTAATGCAAAAAATGCCCGAATCTGCGGAAACTGCTGATCAACAAATTGCTCGTATCACTGTAAAGCCGCCACCTTTTTGGAGAGCTAATCCCGAATTGTGGTTCAGACAAATTGAAAGTCAGTTCACTCTTGCTGGAGTAACTACAGAGTCAACGAAATTTCACCATGTAGTTTCTGCTCTACAACCGGAGGAACTGGCGATTATCAGCGATATTGTTATCAGTCCACCTGTGGATGAGCCTTTCACCGCACTTAAAAAAAGATTGTGTGCTCAATATGTTGAATCTGAAGCTCAACGCTTTGATTTCGGGGATGCAACTTGGCGACCGCCGTCCTTCAAGACTGCTTCTGGAAATGCGGAATAAAGCCGGCGCGAGAATTAACGATGAACTTCTTAAATCTTTATTTTTGCAGAGATTGCCTACTAATGTTCAACAGATTTTGGCGATTTCCAACGATAACCTGGACAAGCTGGCGGCAATGGCGGATGGTATCATGGCTACAACAACTAACGCACAGTCAGTCAGCGTAATTGCTGGTTCGACGGATCAGACGGATTTACGGTCTTTATTGACAGAGATCACTGCTCGTCTCTCACGGTTGGAAGCTCGTACAAGTGACCGGTCAAGAAGTACTAGTCAGAAACGCTCTACAAGCCGAAGCCGACAGTCTGCAAATTCACAGTATTGCTGGTATCATAAAATATTCAAACAACGAGCGACAAAATGCCGACCTCCATGTTCGTTACTTCCGGAAAACTGCTGAGGCCGTCATCCAGTCAAAAGGGTGACGGCGAGGCGATGATTCAGCGATGTTATCTGACGGACAAGTCTACATCCTCACGTTATCTCATCGATACGGGTGCTGACGTCTCTGTGATACCTCGTGCTGCCTATGCATCCAGTGACCATTCTTCACAGATGAAGTTGTTCGCCGCAAACGGTACGACCATTCCAACGTTTGGCCAACGCCTGTTGAAATAAGACCTCGGACTCAGAAGAGAGTTCAGCTAGCCTTTTATCATCGCTGCCGTGCCTCATCCAATTATCGGAGCTGACTTCTTACTCAATTTTGGTTTATTAGTAGACGTCAAAAATGCTGCAGTAATTGATCCTTTGACCAAGTTGCAAACAAGAGGTACCCGGTAAGCTGGGAATGCTTCAACGGTAAAGGTAATTTTAGAGAACTCTAAATTCCACAATTTGTTCTCAGAATTTCCTGCTCTGATTAGGTCAGGTGTCACGCCAAGAAAAGTTAAGCATGGAGTATAACATTGGATACAGACAAAAGGACCTCCTGTTTTTTCGAAACCCCGACGTTTATCGCTAGATAAGTTAAAAGCTGCAAAACAAGAGTTTGAATTTCTGGTAGCATCAGGGGTTTGTCAGCCTTCCAAAAGCTGTTGGGCAAGTCCGTTACATATGGTGCTAAAAAAGAATGGCGACCATGTGGTGATTTTCGTCGTCTTAATGGTGTAACAGTGCCACATAGGTACCCTGTTCCCCACATGCAAGACTGTTTTCAGGTTTTGGAAGGTAAAAGGATATTTTCTACCTTGAACCTGGAAAAAGCGTATTATCAGATTCCGGTAAGCAGCGAAGACGTGCCAAAGACTGCGGTAACAACCCCGTTTGGATTATTCGAGTTTTTGTATATGCCGTTTGGATTATCAAATGCTGCCGCAACTTTCCAACGCTTCATTCATCAAGTTTTAGGTGAGTTCGAATTTTGTGTACCTTATTTTGATGACGTATTAGTAGCTTCGAAGAACGAAGAAGAACATTTAATGCATTTAAAACGAGTTTTTCAACGTTTTGCTCAATATGGTGTAACACTCAACGTAAGCAAATGTGTCTTGGGACAGGCTTCAGTAGAATTCCTGGGGCATAGTGTAACGGAAAAGGGTATTACTCCGCTTCCTGATAAAGTTTCTGCAATTGCTAATTTTCCTCAGCCAGTTACAATTAGAGAGCTGCGTCGATTTCTTGCAGTCTTGAATATTTATAGAAGATTCATACCGAGAGCTGCCCACACTCAAGCAATTTTAAACGAATATTTAAAAGGCGCTAAGAAAGATGATAAAAGCGTGATCAAGTGGTCGGAGGATGCACATACCTGCCAACTTTTGATCCCTTCCATTACGATTTTTCCCAGTGGTAGTAAAATGGAATTAAAATTTCAATTGTAAGCAAAAAAAATACCTTGTGTTTGAAGAAACATCAGCTGACATCCATGATAGTAACGCATATTAATATATAAGCTTAATTTTTGTAAGAATAGTGGTGATCAAAATCATTTAAAAATTTAATTTATAAAAGAAAAAATAGTATATATTTACTACCACTTTAAATACGAAAATAAAATCTCCGTTTAAATACGGGAGAGTTGGCAGGTATGGATGCAGTTGCTGCGTTTGAAAAGAGAAAGAAAGAATTGGCGAATTCAACCAAGCTGTACCATCCTGTCATGAATGCACAGTTGGAGATGGTGGTAGACGCTTCAGATACTGCGATGGGCGCTGCTTTGCATCAGCGGATCGAGAAAGAGTGGCAACCACTTGGTTTTTATTCAAAGAAGCTTGCACCATCTCAAAAAAGGATTGATCGATGAAAGAATGAATCGATGGATTAGACACATGAATGTGAAGCATAAAGAAAAGGTAAGACCAAAAAATGATGACTGCAAACCAGAGAAGTACTGGATTGACCAAGGCATTAATCTGAGTAAAGTTTTAGGGATTACCAAATTATTAGAAATGGCTGTGGTCCTTTGTGGTAGTGGAACTGTAACAGTTCAAGCAATAGAAAACAAGATGACAATTTGCCATTTATTCAGCCTTAGAAAACTACTCAGTGAACCTGATGATGTTGTTCTGAATGACGAGTTGGTTGCATTGTTTTTCCATTTCTTGAAAAATCGTGGTTACTTGTGCATTACAGAGAAGACTGCGAATATAATCACTTTGTCTGTACCAAACAAGGAGATTCAAATTTCTTTAATCAGAGATATATTTAATTCAGGATTGTATGCGAAACTATATCGTCTGGATCATAAAAACTACATCGATGCATTAAAGAAACTTGGCATGGATGCTGAATTTACATTTGAAGATTTTGCAAACTCAATTGTAAGCTTGTTTCCACAAAAATCATGGGCAAAAACACACGATGAATTCAGAGGCATCATGTTTGCTTTTGCATATAAGGATGATATGTTTAGCAAAGTACAAAGTGAATGCTATGTTGTACCTGAGAGACGATCTAGAGCTGATCTTGTCATCATAAAAAAAGATGGAATTGGCATAACTGCGGATATTGCATCTGGTAACGATAGTGCAGAAGAGGCTTTGCAAAAAATTTTTGTTAACCAATATTTCAAAGCTTTTCCTGATAGCATTGAACAAAAAATTTACATTGGCTTGCTGTTCAATTATTCCAATGGTAGCGCAAATATCTGTTCAAAAGTAACTTCTGGAAAAATTCCTAACACGGAGATAACAGCAGCGAAATTCAACGAGTTCAAGATTATGCATTGCAGCGCACGGATTAAAAAAACAAAAGTATGATAAACAAAACCAGAAAACAAAAGTATGAGAAGTGTAAGAAAAATGTAAAATAAGTTGTTTTGTTAAAAATCAACTTTTCTCTATGTCGTTGGTGCTCTCAGAGATAAATGTATAGTTACAAGGTAGCTAATAAATTTTAAATGTTTTTGTAAATTTTTTTTAAATAAATAAATTCTTCTTCTTTAAAACCTTAAATTGTAGTGGGCTCAGAAATCTGACTAAAAATTTATCGAACGCTCATGTAACACTTTTATGTTTTTTTGTATTATTTTATAACTTTTTTGCTTGTTTTTCTAGGGCTTTAAAATAGTTTAAGGAGTATGAGTGACAAGTTAGTCCTAAAAATCATATATTTTTTGTTAAAAATGCGTCCTTTAGTCGAATTGCGCTAATGTTTTTAGGAATTTAAAGTGAAGCGGTTTGCTTTGAATGTATGTATGTGTAAAATTTTGGTGGGTGTGGTACAGTTTTTTTATTAGCTCTTAATTTGGAGTGCATCAGGAGTAAATCGATGGTTTAAGAAGTGTGTTTTTTAGTAAGATTTATTAGTTGAATAAGTGTTTTTTTAATTAAAAAAAAGACATTTTTGGTTTCCCTAGAATTTGGTGTGCTAGAGTCAATGCTCTCATAAAATTACTAAGGGTCTCATTTTTGTATAAATTTATTGCTAAAGGTAGTGATTTTTTTATTGAAAATGTATTTTTATATGAATTTCGTTAATTATTCATAACTTTAAATGTTGGGTGCGAAGGGGCTTGTTTTTGCTTGAAAATATTATATTTTTGTGATTAGGTTACTAGTGCAAAAATTTGTAGCTTTTGTTAATATTTTTACCCCTTAAATTTAAGTGCGCTAGAAGTAATATATAGTATACTACTTTTATAAAAAATATATTAAAAAAATTGATAAATATTTAATTCCAAATCTATTAATACGTATGTATATTAAAATTGTATCAGCTATTGAGAAAAAAAAACTAAAAAATAATCACATTAAATAAGCACAATCTGGTGTAAATCATATTCTATCAGAAGCATGCGTTTATAAAACTCGACATTCGTTGAATAAAATGTTTTTTATTCAATAAAATGTTTTATTCATTTTTTTTTTTTACTAAATTGCAAATAGACTTTTAGACGACTAAAAAAGAAACATCGTATTTTATTGTTTAAAAAAAATAAAAAGATTAGCAAACGATTATTAGCTGAAAAAATATAAATGAAATTTTACGCTACGCTGGCTAATTTCAAGTTCTTCGTAAGTTTACCACATTTTAATATTAATCGCCCCATTTAATCATGTTTCCCAGCCGTCGCCAATCGTAAATGAACTACAACTACAGCATTGAAATTTAACTTATTTTTTTTAATTTAGTAGAATATATATATATATATATATATATATATATATATATATATATATATATATATATATATATATATATATATATATATATCGTAGTTTTTTGGGGCTACAAAATGTTCGAATGCGCTACTTTTGAACCTCACAGTCGCCACTTTTTAATCTTAAGTTCTGGCAACACAGATATAAATGATTTAAAGAGATATATGAAGTATCAGCTAAACACGCTCTTAAATTCTGATTAAAGTTTTCAAAAATTTAAAAATTTCTGCTTTGCTTTCCTTTATTACTACTAGAAAATGATTTCACTTAAACCTCAAATGATAAAAGGTATGTTTATGCCTTTGAAATATATACATTTTGGAACAACTATGAGTTAGATCCATTGTAATTGAATAAAACTATCTTGAACAATTATTCTAATTTTAGACTCATGAGAAGTTATTTGAAATGAACGTCATCTAAAAAAAAAAATGGCCTTGAATATCATTTAAAAAGAATCGGAATCCTTTCAAAAATCATAGCTTAACTTAATTTGCATGAAGGTCAAACCCAATTTTAAACGATGGACTTCAAGTAGTTCCGCGAAAAGAAAAATTTAAGTTGCGTATCTTACCCTAAGGTTCTACGTCAAGAACGACTGCAAGTCAGCTTTAATAGTTTGCACGTTAGTAATTACGAAAAATATGATTATCCAATTGGTGTTAAGTGCTACTGTATGTTTGAAGGGATGTCGACCGGACAAAAAAATATTTCTTGATCTTTAGTACTCAATTACGTAATACAAAAACAGTAAATGAATGTGAAGTCATAATCTTTTCTTAAGCTAGTAACTTAAAAAAATGTCTCATTGAAAGAGAAAGTTTTGTAGGAAAGATAAAAATGATAAGACTTATTTACAAGCTTTTTAAAAGAAAGAAAAATAAATCTCCCTCTCTCTCTCTTGAAGAAATGTATTTGCCGTTTAAAACTAGTGCTGTAACTGAAGCAAAACGTAAGTAAATTTTTTTTCCTCATTTAATTTCTGAAATACCTTAGATTAGGACACTTAACATTTTTATGGTAGGGGAGAGTGGGGTCAATTGCAACATTGTTTACTTAACTATTTTTAACTAACAAAAAATCCAATATATTATTAGTATTAATTGACAGACGAGTAAAGTAGACTATACTCTACTAGAAAAAAAAACCTTATTTTAAACGTTATTATATTAGTTTTTGACAGTCGCGCACTTGTTACAATTGTCCCCACTTACAGGGTCAATTGTAACAGTTCATAAATTCAACTAAAACATAGTTAATTATACATATTATCATAGTTGTGATGTATTTTTTTATTGATCAAAATAGTAGTGATATTTTAGGAGTAAAAATAATAATGAGCAGAGAACTAAAGGGTTAAACTTTTAACTTTAAGGGATTAAAAATCTTAATGCATGCTGTGAAAGGTGACAAATAAAATAAGGCACATGCAACATAATATAAATGATATAGGAAACTATTGGTGGTTCTTAAAGAGTTAAGTAATGGTTTGTAAACATAAGATTATTTATTTTCAGCTGTTACAATCGTCCCTTTACTTATTGTTACAATCGTCCCCAAAACGCCATTTCAGCTTCATTTGTTAAAAACAATGCTAGTTAATTAACAAAACTAATCTTTTTTTTGAAATGTTAATTAAGGTGTCCACTTACATATTCGGTTAATAATTTTTATTTGTTTAAACAAAATTACTTTGTTACAATATAATATTCTAATACCAAAAAAAGTACTTAGGAGCCGTTCAAAAAGTACGTACATCTCGAAGGGGGGGGGGAGGGGAATTGCTATTTTGTACGGTTTTGTATGATGGGAAGGTATTATACAAAGTACGTACATAAAGTTGGGTGTTATTGTTTAAATAATTTAAATTAATAAATTATATTAAATAAATATTTAATTTTATTTAAAACATAATTATTTTAATTTTTATGAAAAAGGGGGGTAGACTAATAAATGCACGTACTCTAAGGGGGGGGGAGTAAGACCTTGTGTACGGTTATGTACGAAAGGGGGAGGGGGTTTAAATTTCTCCATTTTTATGTACGTACTTTTTGAACGGCCCCTTTCGTAGCTTGAAAATATCTTTTGTGATGTAACTCTCTCAAAAGTACATAAAAATGGTTGCCAGCAGGTGTGTGCATGTAGATTTAATAAATACACCTTGTGCGCCACCTAGGAACCAAATCTAGAACCCGACACTCGAAATTTTTGCTCTGTTATAATCGTACCATGTTACAATTGACCCCACTCTCCCCTACTATTAATTTACACTAATGCCATTGTGGTATTTTTAATTTACACTAATATGAACTTGAACCAAAATATCGGTAGTACCAATAACCAGAAACAATTTTTAGTACCAACAGTATAAGAGATGATATTTAACCCCTTGGGGACGGGTGATTCATAAAAGCATTCGTATCAGAATCAGGATGTAAATAAATAAAAAACGGTAGCTTAAATGTAGGCGTTGCTAATTTGGCAGACTTACTTTGCTTTTACTTTAATTATTGTTAGTTTAATCATATATATAATCTATGTTAATTCAAAGTGTTACTAAATAGTTTTATTTTGAACAAAGTAATGGTGAATTAAATAAATCAAACAATTATAACCCAGCCCACAAATAAACTGCTAAAGAACTACTTTGGTTACCAGTTTTATCTTTTAAACCTGATTGATGCGGTTTTATGCTAGCACGTATTTGTGACAGTCGGCGCGAAAGGGTTTAAGTAATTTTAACATAAAATGTTAATAAAGGAAATTTTAAATTATTTTCATATCTAAAAATCTTCAATCTTTATTACTTTCGAACAAAAAAAAAAGCACACAACAGCAAGAACATATTCATTTGCATAACATTTACATAGCCTAATTTGCATGACAATCCGTTATGTACTCCTCTCTAAATTCGAAATGAATATCTAAAATTTGAATGTGTACTTTAACTAGTAGAGTTTCCGTTTATTTATTTATTTTTTTGCAGCTGATTTTCTTCAGTGGATGAGATAATTGACAGTCGAACTCAACAAAGAGAAGGGGGAAAAAAAAAGAGTATGATTACTGTGAAAACTGTTAAAATTTTAAAAACATGCAATCTGTATCTCTGCGCCTTGTTAACGGTAAGTAAAATCGTTAAATCATTAAAAGATGATAAATTGAAATATTAAAATTTCGTTCCCTGAACATTATAATTAATGTAATTAATTTACAATCATAAAGTTAAAATAATTCATAAACGAGGTATGAGTTCCTTCAATTTTTTATCTGTATTTTATTGCAAAAACTCTTGATTCTACATCAATGGTCTCTTTCGCCCGTACCATGCTTTAACCTACACGAGCCTCCTGGGTAGTGCTGCATGAGTAACAACTTTTGCAAGATTGGTGTTTTTTTTTAATTTTTTTTATCTGTATTGCCGCAACTTGGATGGATATATAATTAAATTTAACACCCATAAAAGGTTACTATCAAACTAACTCAAATCCATCGCATCTTTCCAACATAAAAATTTTAGCACATATCTCAGTACTTGGATAAATGTTCTGATTTGATTCCTTTAAAAAAGAGTGAACAAAACGGTAATTTTATGGTCAACTTCATTTAACTCTAAATTAAATGCTTCTGAGAACACAGCTGTAAGTACAGGATCTGTATTACATCATTTAAATTTTTAAGCAATGCAGTTTTCAATGAAAAGATATCATAAACAAAATATGTAATGGATCATAAATATCCAAAACAAATAAGGTCGGTGGGGGAAGGTCTGGTGTCATAGAAGCATTTTTGCAATTTCAGTTTTACTTTTTACAGCTGTCAGTCTTTTGTTTTAAATATTTCTGATGAATATATATTACAATTTTATCGCTCTTCATTATTTTTTTAAAATACGACATTTTGATAACATCTTAGTTTTTTTTTTTTTTATCAGCTTTTAATTATGACACGCCATTTCCCCCCCCCCCCCCATTTTCAAGGTATTATGAAAAACTGAGATATCAGACAATAAATAGGTAAGATCAAAAACGATATTATTATTTACTGTTCCTCGCATTTAGATTTTTTTTTTATATGTATAGTTATATTATAGTCTATTATTCTTCAAAATTAATATGAACAACTATAATAGTATATTTTTCTACAGTTTTAATTATTTTTCCATTAGCAGTGATTTTAAATTATGTTTTATATTGTTTTCTTTCTGTTTCTAGAATTTTCTGTTTCTAGAATTTTCTTTTCCTTTACAACTTGAATTTCTTTTTACAATCCCTTGTTTTAATGGACGTTTTTAATAAGAGCGGTATTTTTATAGCAAATACAGTTACATAAAACAAATGTTTTATGGTTAAATAATAAAAAACAATACTAATTATGTTTTTGTGATCCTTCCTAACTTTTTTTTAACATCCCAAACTGCGTTTTTCTACATATCCTCAACCTTTTAATCCCCCCCCCCACCTGCAACGTAAAAACATGAATAAACTATTTTCCTCGTTTACAATATTTTATCCTTACCTCATCATTATTTTCACGAGGGGTGAGTAGAGAATGGAGCAGACTTTCCCACATTAATGAGAAATTCGTGTGATCAAATTCCGATGTTCTAAATATTTTCTTAAAACTGTTTCGTTTTAGAAGCTATGCGCTATACTTTGTGAAAAAGTAAAATTGGTAGCAAGAAGTTTTTTTCTTTTTTACCTACAAAAAAAAAAAACCATGGATTTCGATGCAAAAAAAATATTTCGTATATATTCTAAATATATTAAACTCTTGCAAATAAAAACAAACCATTCAAAAATAAACTTTATAAAATACATAATGTAGGGTGAGGAAAAAAACCGGACAAACAATTTTTAACATAACTTTATAAAGAATAACTAACAAAATATCAGGGCTCGAAAAACCGCCCGTCCTCGGCGGTCAAAAATTCCCGGCGGACTACGAATTTCTCGAATCCGACGTCCGCGCGGACGGCCATTTTCCCGTTAATGTTCGTGATACATTTTCAATTTTTGTTATCTTACAAGAGTCTAGAGCATCACTTCTAAAATGACCCTTTAATCTAGAAATACAGCAACATACTGCGTATGATGGAATTGGTGTTTTCTCTGTCTGGGAGTACTGCAGCGGTGGAAAGGGGCTTTTCAGCATGAACTTACAAAAAAAAAAAAAAAACACATTACATACTGGTCTTAAACGAGAAGCGTTAAACGCAATTATGTACATCTACCTAAATTAAAAACTCCTTTCAGATTTCTGTGCAGAAACCTCTGTGCATCATTGGCTTGATTGTGGAACTGGCAAACGTCATATTTGATTCATTTAAAAACACGCAGTACCCTCAGATAAATTGACATTGCAGATAACTTGACCTTTGTCATTTAAATTATTTCATAAAATAAATACTAGGTTACTATTAGTAACCTAGTATTTCTTTTATTTCTGCATAATGTAATCCTAGTAACTACTAATTCATTGTGCAGTTTATATAAATGTTTGTAATAAATATGAGAAAATTATATTTTTATTTATTTAGAAGCGACGGGTTAGTTTCAAAGGAGGACGGGTGCATTGTTGGACAAGCCGTCCTCGGGGACGGGTAAAATTTCTGAGTTATTTCGAGCCCTGCAAAATATGTTGTTACAGATGGCTTTATTGGAAATATTAATCCATATACAATGTTCAACTTTAAGTGGACATAAACAAAGAGTAAAAAGGAACAAAATTACAATAAAAAACAAAGAAAACACATGACAAACGCATATTAGCACAAAAAGAACACATAGATAAAATTAAAGTAAGAAAAAAAGTATATATACACAGTGAAGAATGAGGATTAGTCTTTACAGAGAGTCCATGTTATCTCTGGCATCCCAGTAAAGTTTACAGAGATCACCCCGCTCTTGAGGTTGTTTGTCCAGCAAAGGGCATACAAGCAAGTAGTCTGAGTTCAACTAACAAAATATAACAAATTTATATATCACGAATTTATATATTACGAATTTATTTGACGATTTTTGATTTATATCACGAATTTATTTGTTTTATTATTGTTATTAGTTATTCTTTGAAAAATGAGTCTCAGCCGTGCTGTTACGCTTTCAGATTTTATACTATAGCACATTTCTAATAGGTTTAACGAATTACATGTCATTTATTTGAATTCAAATTTATTTTAATGACTTAGTATTTACTAAAAAGATGTAATTTTTTATTTTAAAAAAGTTGTTATATGGATTTGAATGATTGTTTTGAATTCTTAGAATTTTGTGCATTTGCAATGCACCTAAGTTAGTAGCGAGCGAAGCAAACCATATAAGATTGCGTAGCAATTTTCGGGGGTTGGTGAGCGTCAGCGAGCAGAGGGCGCAGCCCACTAGTATTTATATATTTCTGTTATTAAAAATGCCGCTCAGTTCCAGAAAGTTCGTAAATGAAGGAACTTTATGATTATGTGTGTTTTAAATTTATAGCCAATACAAAGTAAGTTGTTAAAACTAGCAAGCCAAATTTGTTAACAGTTTACTCATACTTAAATACGTCATGCATATATAAACTCCTACCGTAAAAGTTTTTGCATATTCTAAAGTACAGAGCTAAGTAATTCAATCTATAATCTTTAGGCAAACGCAGTCTACTTTTAGTTATGTATTTTAAATTAAAATAGCTATTTAATATAAAATAAAGAGGTAATTTTATTTGATGTTCACTGCAACGACGACAATTTCGTTCGCTATAACGAATCGTCATTATTATGGACATTTAGTGTAAATTATATTTGCAGTCATGTATTTGCATTTATTAATCTCTTTACTTCAAGGGCATGTGCATGGCCATAACAGGACCCACTCTTTTGGACTTGCAAAACATCGTTGGAACAGACACAAAACATATAGCCTTTGTTTATACAGCAAGATCAGCAGGCTATTTATTTGGTTCAATATTTGGTAAGTTACAGTTATAGAATACCATGGAAACAGTAATAACGAAAGAACTTAAAAATGCCACACATCACTTGTGGTTGATTTTTTTAATGATAAACGTTATTTTAACATTTTTGGTGAGAAACATTTAAATATATAATTAAAAAAAAGAACTAGATGAATTTTTAGATATTTTTTCTAATAATGGAAAGCGCCAAAAATATTTGCTGCTTCCACTGTGCTTTACATATACTATTGTTAAAGACTTGAAATAATCTGTAATAAATTTTAAAAAAAAATTATTTTGTTACAAATAATCTTAAACTATTCTTCTTAAAAGTAATCTCATCTATTCTTACATGCACAAACTTGTTTCAAATATATCTGGAATAAAGAGAAAAGTAAAAAACTAGATTACAAAAATTAATAAAACCATGATCTTTCGATGAAGAATCATGCTTATGAATCTATTAAGAATCAATTTTAATAAGAATAACGATCTTTCTATTTTATTCTCATTTTTCCTGACAAATTAAGTTTAATAGTGTAATTTAACCTATAAAACTCATCTCTGTAGTTAATAAGAATATTTTAATCTTGCTACTGGTTAGAAAATATGATAGACTTGGTTAAAATTGAAGCAACTTTAAAATTGCAATTACTAGGCTAAAACTTAAGCATCTAGTTTAAAATCTGAACTAAATGTAGTTATAGAATCTTTCGTCAGAATTTAGATGGGAAATTTCAATTTCGAATAATTACTTCTTTTACACTTTAAGTTCACATTCTTAAACGGAGCTTTATTGACATCACTACCTTTCCCTTTTGTATAAAATAGTTTGAATTACTATTTGTTTTTGTTACTTAAATGCATTATGACACTTTGGTTTGAAGTTTAAAGTGATCAACTGTCTGGTCATTAAAAATCTTAATTGAGCTATAAATTTAAAAAATATCAAAGAAACACTTTTTTTTTCTCTATGTAAATGGTTAATTGTGCGGCTCACAGTGGGACAAAATCAGAAAAATGCGGCCAAAATTAGAAAATTAACTTCCATGTTCTAAAAATTGATCAACTATAAGTTTTTTTGGGTCGCTGATTTCAAATATGAAGTCAAAATTTCTAAAAAACAAAATGGCGGATGATTATTGAAAAAAATAAATAAATAAAAAGTATTTACTATTAGTTTTTGAGATCTTTGATTACAAATTTGTGGTTAATAATTTTAATAAATAAAGTAATGGATGCAAAATCGCAAATATTTATCAAAACAAATAACTTACTAAATTGAATCAAAATATTTAGAATTTTAATTACAAATTCGATTATCGAATTTAAAAAATATAATGAATCTATTTTGCTAGATATAAAAAATTTTGAAAATGTTATGATTAAAATAATAATCTCAAGTTTATTTTTATAATTTTTTCATTAATTTTATCATTATTATAAGAATGACATGACCTATAAAAATCGATATATCAGCCATATTCGCAGTTAATATTTTTTTAGTTCTTGAGTATATATACCAAACAAATGAACACATTTTTTTTTACCTCGGCAACGTAAGGCTTTTTTTTTATAGAGCACCCTAAAGTTACATTTTCATTGTACAGGGCAGAAATAGGGAATTGGCTCTGCTTTTAATAGTATTTATATGAAATAATGAATTCATATATATCTTAGAAATACATTTATGTATAAATCATATATATAAATCATATATATAATTTTAATATTTTTATTTACTCTAAGGATTTATCATATTAATAAAAATTCAACTGAAAAATTGTAATTTTTTTTTCGACTTTGTTTATATTTAATTGCTATTTCCATTAATAAACCAAAAAAAAAAAAAAAAAATACACCGTCATATTCCTTGGACATTTTACTACAAAAAACCATATTGAGATTTTTTTTTCTTATGTTTTATTTTATTTTTTAACTTTATTTTATCTTTATTTGTTTTTATTTTAAACCGCGAAAAATAATTTTTGTTCCACAATGCGGCTGATGGAACACTAAATTTAAAGCTAGAACAACTTTTAACACATTTTTATCGAAAACAGGTAAAATTTGGAAAAAGGCTGATCTGAAAGAGAGTTCCGGTGATTTTAAACCCTTTTTACCATCATAAACGCACTAATCTTTCGCATATAATTTTTAAAAAATTGAATATAAAAACTCTTACCTTGTTGCTTGCTCTGCTTCGAACTAATAAATTCATCTGGGTAATTTTTTAAACAAACAAACAAAATACGTTTTTATCTGTAACAGATTTTGAAACATATTTAGACACTTTGCTGTAAATTTATCAAAAAATTTCTAAAAGTTTTTTTTTCCATTTTTTCATAGAATTTTTTTTATAAGATAAATTAGGATGTCGAAAAAAAGAAATGTACTGTAGCATACTTAAAAAAAAGTGTTATACACATAAATGCAAGTTCAAAATGTAGAAAAAGCGTGGAAAAATTTAAAGAATAATGAGGAAAGAAGAAAATTATTTTTAAAAAAAATCAATCAATATAAAATCGGGGGAAAAAGATATGATCTCTTAATCAGCTCACACGATTATATCCGCAAAAAGGAGTACTTTCTAATATTATATCAATATAATCAAAGCATAATATATCAATACAATAGTGTGAGAAGCCTCAAATTTTTTTTTTAACAAATTAGAATAGAACACATTAAGTAATAAATATCACGTAAAAAACAGAAAATAAATTTTATAGAAAAACAGAACAAAATATAAAACGAAATCGAATAAAGCTAGTGGCGAATTCAAATGAACTTACATGAATGGGAAAATTTTCAAGAATGATTTAAAATAAATTTCGTAATAAAAATGCTAGATTACAAAATATTAAAACAGAAGCGCAAATTAAGGTAAAAGCGTAAATACAGGGATTAGTACGTTCTTAATGCAGTACTGAAGCACATTTGATTTGTTAGTTACCAAAGATTGGCACGAAAATGGATGTGCGCAAGGTAATATTATACTGGATAATTTAAAGAAGTTTATAATTAATAAGGTTGATATTTAATTATACAATTTTAATGATTTTAGAAAATTAACTTTTATTTAAGAAAAGAGGAAAAAAACATGAATTGCCTGTTTTGCACATATTTTTAGCCACGGATTTGCACATGGTAAAAATTATATAAATTAACAAAGAAATTTTTAGTAAATTTATTTATAATAACATACAATTAACTCAATGATGGAATTTAATTACTTTAGTTGGGTATCCAATGTTTTTTTTTAATCAAATTTTGAAAAAATCTGCTGTTTTTTCCCATCCAATTCACACTAACTTTTCAATTATCATTAGACCTTGCTGAGTTTGGTTGTCTTCTTAGTTGTATGATGTCACGAGGATACTAAAATCCAATCTGTTGCAGTTACCATAGTTTCTTTTTTTTTGTGTGACTCAAGCTTTATGGCCAGCCCATTTCTATTTTACGCGTTTAGTTCTCTCAATGACAAAGTAATTCATTCATTAAAAAAATTGATAAACCTGATTTTTTTTACGACAAATTATTTTCATCAGAGAATAAGATCCTAAGAGCAAATATTAATTATTAATGCTGCCATTATTTATTCATATTAACACTATTTTTCGTTATTTATTGATATGAACTTCATCTAATATCAATCCATTAATGGAAGAAAGTCTTTTCCTAAAAACTTAAAAAACCGCTGCTCTTTTCTTTCAATTCACAATCACAACTTTTTTTTTGATATCATTTGACTATCTTGTTTTAGTCGTTCTTCTTAGTCGTATAATATCACGAGGATACCAGGTCAATATGTTGCAAGTCCATCGATTTTCTTTTACTCGAGCTAAATGACCAGCCTATTAGACTAAATGACCATACTATTCTAGACAGCTTAATACTCTTGATGACATCAATTGAATTGAACATGGGGTTTAGTGGCACAAAGTCCAGAGGAGGACATGCTGCGCCAAATAAGACGTTAAAATAGATCAAAAACTAAAGTATATGCTACACTTCAACTATCGTAAGATCATTTAATTAGATAAAATAGTACAAATGCGGTAACTTCAATTTTTTCATTGATAAATTTGAGAAATATGTTTCTTTTGGCAGAAAATTATTTTAATCAAAAAAAAAATTAGACTCAAACTAAAGGACAAATAATAATTACGAAACGTTTTATTTGAAACTCCTGAAAAATATATCTAAACTACTTCTTTTCGACTTCAAATAGTAGCATTTTATAATTTTCGATCGCAATAGGTTAATTAAAATGCTTTTAATAATCGATTTCTGTTTATTTCTTTGTTAGGTGGTGTATTGTTTGACATGACTAACAAAAAACAGCTCATTTTTACAATATTTAATTTCATAAATGCAGCTTCAACATTCGCAATCCCTTGGAGTCGAGTTATCGGAGCTCTGACAGGATTTATGACAGTTAATGGATTCACTATGGGTCTTTTAGATACAGGTAAGTATGGGGACTGATAGTTTCTTCCAGAAATGTTATCTTTTTAGAACAAAAGTATCTGCCTCAGCGGAATTTTAAAACTGAGATCTTCTGTGGGGCATCTGTTATACAGCTTGGTGTAAATTCACTTCTTGAAAATACTCATACCAAAAAGCAAAGGGTTTCTATTTTCGCCACGTTAAAATAAGGAGAATTATATAAACCCTACTTCCTCATTTAATTTGTAACTAATTAATTTATCAGTATTAATTAATAACTATATGCTCTAAAAAAAACACAAAATATGCATATAAATTTATGCTAAAAAACTTGAAACCATGCACTTAAAATTAGAAACATGCATTCAAGATCGAAGCTCAAAGTTCAAACTTATCTAAATACTACTTACTTTTCCCAGCAAAACAGGTTTTTGTGCATAGGAATAAAATCTAAATATTTCTTACTTTAATCATGCCTTTAACAATGAAGCATATTTAGACCCAGTGCATCAAATACAAACAACTTTCACAACGGTACTTCAACTATAAATTTCCATACTTAAAGTTTTTATTGAAGATACTTAAAATTCTATACCTTATTTTAAGGACATTGGTTTCTACTGAAAGATTTAAATTGATGACCCTTTGATATTATTTTAATAAGTTGAAATGCAGTATCAGTGATCAACGCCAACAAATGTGCGGTTAATCTCCGTTTGAATCATGCGCTATAAGTTCAAATATTAAACAGTTTTTGCCTCGAATAACCGAAACAGAAATTAAAAACATCCTTATCGTCCCTGCGAAAAAAAAGTTAAAATAAATAAATAATAAAAAGAGGAAGTTTTATTCGAAAAATCGAGAACTATATGAACCAAAGATTTGAGCTTAGTTTTTTTCATTTTTTTTTTCTTCAAGAAACATACTATAATTTTTGCGTGCAACAATACTCTCCGAAAAAACAAAATATAAATATATATTACTATATACATTCGTGCCTGAATGAAAACAATCATATAGTATATAATATAATTTGTATACTAATTATCAGAAAGGTCAATATTATCATGTTTTTTTAAATTTTATCACAAAATGAATAGTAAAAAATTTAAATTAAGTAATAAACATTCAACGTCTAAGATTCAAAAATGTTATATTTTCATAGCTGTTACAACAAGACTCATCAATGTTATATTTTCAACTCTTACGGAAGATTTTATTTTTATATATTCAAAACGGTTGCAAAGATTATGTTTTGGTATTTAACTATTGGCTTCATAAATATAATTCAAAATAATTTTGACTACCACTTAAAAAAATTAATTATATATTAATAGATTATATTTTGTCCAACGGGGGAATTTAATAACTTAAAATATTCCACTAATTTTAACCTCAGATGGGCTCAATTTCTTCCATAAATTTTTATTTTACTCCCTCCACTAATTTTTCACTGCGACTGCAGCGCCGCCTTTATAGTGGCTGGGCATAACACATAATAAACTGCTACTTTCAAGTTCTAGCAGCAACCAAAAGGTCAGCTGACCACAATGTGTTACCTCAATTTTTGAAAGTACATGATGGATGGAATTAGAGCCGTTTCGCCCAGCCACTGTAAACACATTTGCCAAGTGCCGAAATTGCCGCCACTAGGATTAAGCTGTAGACTAATATAAAAATAATCCTGTGTGTTATTGTCATTTGGTTGTAAAATTAATACCACTTGGAAAAATCATCCTCGTAGAAAATTATAGTGGGCAGATATGTATTTCTAATGAAATAAAATGTTTTTTAGCAGGATGTCAATGAATTTTATTTGGGGTCATTCTCCCTGGTTAAAAGGACGCAGGCACAAATTGGTTAAAAAATGCAGTAAAAAAATTTTTTTTCGGAAAAATATTTAGTAACCTTTAAGAAATAATGAAAGGTTCACGTGTAACACCTCCTCTGGAGTTGATTAAGAAAAACTTAACTAAATTCTGCAGGTACGTCGCATCCAATTTAAATTATTCGCTAGGGATCTAATAGCAGAAATCCACGTAATTGTAGTATGTGTTTTGACTAACTTTTGTTTGACTTTTACATTATAATTTATAGGTACCAATGTATGCTGCCTTTATTTATGGGGTAAAGAAAGTGGACCTTATTATCAAGCTTTACATTTTGTCTATGGTGTTGGAGGGCTAATATCCCCTCTAATCGCAGCACCTTTTCTGACCACTCATCACCTTGAAGGAATCGTTAACAATGTGACGAATAACAACAATGTAACTCATTTAGAGACACAAGCGCAGATTAATAGTTCTGTTCACACTGTTCCGTTACCTCCTATAACATATGCATACACAATTGTCGGTGGTGTCGGCTTATTGGTAACAGCGTCATTTCTTGTCATGTGTATAGCGTCTCCTCTCGACGACAATGGCCAAAAAGAAGAGAACAATCAAACTAGATCTTCAGCTATTGGATTTGTTACATTAATTGTGTCGTTAAACTTCCTCCTTTTATTTGTCGAAACTGGTACCGAGATAGGTTTCGCTCAAATGGTCGCAATTTATTCTGTAAAAGGACCACTGCAGCTCACCAAGACTGTTGGCTCGTACATAACGTCGACATTTTGGGGTTCATTTACCATCTTCAGGTTCGTGTCTGTTTTCCTAGCCATAAAACTCAGCAACAGGACAATGGTAATATTTGATATCATTTTAACTTCAGTAGGTGCAGCTATACTTCAATGTCTTGCTGCTGATTATGAATGGGCACTATGGTTGGCATCAGCTCTTTTGGGCGCAGGAGTGGCTTCCTTGTTCCCCTCGGCAATAGCCTGGGTAGATCAGTACATAACGGTCACAAATAAGATGGTGTCTTTATTTGCAGTCGGAGCTGCTTTTGGAGAAATGATGGTGCCATATACGATAAGTTATTTCATAAACGAAGTGCCCGCCGTGCTTATTTATGTAGTAATAGCGTCATGTGTCTTATCCGGTGCAATAGTGATTCTTATGTTTTTAGTGTTAAGAAATAGACCGGAAAAGTATTTAACGAAAGAAGAGATTTCAACCCAACGAGGAACAGAAGATTCTATTAATGAACGTTTTTAACAGTTAGGCATTGTAATCTGATTTAAATTGTAATTCTAAAGTTCTGTATATCTGAAGTTATGGATTCATTCTGAGATATTTTTAAATCCGTTTATTTGACAGTAATAATGTGTTCGTTGTATTCAATGTATATGTTACCGGCAAAGTATAAAACGGCATTCTATAGATTAGACATGGTATATCATGCCTAGGAATGTATATAGTTGTATATAATGCTTTATAGAATGACAAATTGTATTCTGAAAAAAATAATTTTTTCAAAATGCGTAAAGAAAAATGAGTTAAAAAATTTCTTATTCAGTGAAACATGATTTTCATATATATGTAAAAAAAGAAATTAAAATAAACTTACTTGTTGCAACTAGGCTGTCATTGTAAACAGCTGGGTTCAAACCCAGTGGCGACTTGAAGCCGATCCAGCGTCAGATAGATGGGTACCAGTTTGTCTGGGAAGAAAAGGTGGCCTGTGTGCAGTGCTGACCACATTGCTACAATCATGCCGTTGGTCACGAAATTGTGAAGCCTTATCCCCCTTGATCCACAACGGGCTGTTACGGGAATGTTCCATTTTTACATTCTAAGCTAATCGGATATGATTTTCATAATTTACCTGTTTCTCATTTAGCATTCTATACCCGGATTTCGAACTTCGCCGGTAATAAATGAAGCAACCTTTGGAATTGTCTAAAATAAAATTTCTCAAATAGATAAAAAAAAAATGCGTGTTTTATATTTAAAATAAACATCTTTATTAAAGAATACAAATGCTGTGTTGTCGTTCATCTGTATTTTGACAAACACCATTTTAATTTTTCCATTCAGGTTTTTTAGTTCATTTCATTCACTTTGGGAGAAAAAAAAAGTCTGATTTGACTGACCTATGTATTTCTGACTAACTTTAACATATGATGTGTGGGAAAATGGAATTTTTTTCAACTTTACTAGAAGGGTGAGGGAATGATGTAATTAATTTTTCAGATATTTTAGTAAGTTGTATATTTTAGTAGGCCTAAGTTTTTGTTCATGGTAAAATTTGTCAAATGTTAGTGACACAGCTTTTATCTTTTATTGGTATAAAAATTAAAACTGTTTATAGGAATTTGTTTTAGGAATTTGTAAACTGTCAACTAAAAAGTAACTAATTGGCATTTTTCAATTGCCATTGATGCATTAACAGTTATATAGATACTTCTTTAGCTTAAGGTATGTAGTCATCTGTTTAAAGTCTCGAATTTATAATCTAATGGTATTTTTTGGTCATCGTATTCAATTTTCTGACTTATTATCCAAGAAATCATGAAAACAATGTTTTTCAACTTGTAAACTATTTAAATGGACTTTCTTGGAAAATTTTCGTTATTTAAATTTTAATGAAATATTGTAAAAAGCGTCTTGAAAATCTTTTTTTTATCAATGCCCACCTGGAGAATGACCTAGGTTATACAGGCATCTGAAGGGCAGATTTGTTAACCACTCTTTCAGGGGCACCATATTAGGTGGGCCAACGTTGCTCCCACAGTAAGGAAAGATAGTACAGAGAATGAAAGAACATCCATGCCTTACCCGGTATTCGAACCCAGAACCTTTCTTATTCAGGACCAGTTCCCTGATCCCTACACAGGCCGGTCGGCTCTTGAAAATCTTGATCTCTATATCCCCCCCTTTTAACACGTTGAATGCCACGCTAATTTTACATGGCTTGCCAAAATGCCCGTTTGGCCAAAATGATTTTTGTGTGTTCTATATTGTATTAATTTCTTCAAACCATTTTAGTAACGATAATAATATAAAGAAATTAAAAGCATTAAAATTTACTCAAATTATGTGTTTCTAATAATCTTGGCTTCACCGGTGACCCCCATGGCTTTCAATGTGTTAAATAAGTTCTTCTACAATAAAATAGAATACTACTACTCATAATGTTTCATAATTATTGCTCCTATTTCATATATATAAAAATGTTATTTTATTTTATCCTTAAAAATATTCTAACTTGCTCTTTATGTTTTTCTTATTCGCATTATCAACGGAAAATTTCCCTAGTCATTAGATATAAAACCTTAGCATTCCATAGAATGACGTATGCTATTAATATTGTGCTCCCTAGAAAATATTAATATATGCTAGGGGCACAATCCCCCTGCTCAGTAATCTCCATTAATTATTACCAAATACAGCGACTTGTGATTTTTTTTTGTAAAAGCGTGTATAACCTTATCTACAGAAATTCAGTGTGCACCAGTAGAATATATCATACAATATACAAACAAATCAATAATATATAAAAATGATGTTATTTACAAAATTTGTCTTTAAACAATATTTATAATTGGGCTTTCATCCTCATCTTTGGAGCTGACAATTTAAATTTTTATGTCAGACATATTCCGACATTTCTATATAGCAACACATCGTTGAGGACAGTTTTAATCTACATAAGCACCCATTTCTTCAAACGTTTAATACTGAGCTTTATTAATTGCCATCGCAAACGCCAGTCTAACAAGAAATTGTGTACGTAGTCACAGGTAATTAGAGTTATTTTACGAATGCATGTTAAATACCCAGTCATGATTGTGCAAAATAACACATTTGGTTGTTTTGCGAACAATTTAATGGGTCTATCTGCAATCCATTTAATCTCCTGATACCTTGCTGGATATCAAATGTGACTGGAAACAGTGTGGTTATGTATCTTTTAACTAATAATTAAGTAGATGAGCATGATCTAACATCACGAACACATTTAAAAACAATCTGGCAAGATACAGGAACCGAAACTAACTTAAAACAGTTAATACAAAGTTACAGTTAATATCGAAATATCGTCCCTCTAATTCATTTGTTCTTGGATGACACTTTTTGATTTTCTGTAAGATGTCCCATGCACACTTTGAAAAATGTTCTCAAATTCCTGACATAGTACTTCCATCCATGCTGCTGACGGAATAATTAATCCGCCCTTAGATAAGGGATTTATCTATTCCGTGTTGCTCCCTGTTGTTGGATGTATTACCATACCTGTCAACTTTTACGAATTTGGCGTAAAATTTTATTTTCATATTTAAAGTGGTAGTAAATATATACTATTTTTTTCTTTTATAAACTTATATTTTAAATGATTTTGATCACCACTATTCTTAAAAAAAATTAAGTAAATATATAAATATGTGTTACCATCATGATCGAAGACTAAGGTTTTTTCAAATACGACGTATTTTTCTGCTTAAAATTGAAATTTTATTTCCATTTTAATACCACTGGGAAAAATCATAATGGAAGGGTATAAAAGGTGGTATTTTGAATCAATATTTTTTAGGCGAAATGCTGTGTAACTAGCAATATAATTTCGTCCTTTTTCTTGAGAATTGATCATTTTGTTTCCCAAATTAAGGTCAATATCCTAAGACATGCATTATATCCTCAGCGTTGTCAAGAATATCATTATTTTCGGAAACTATACTTTTTGTTGCGTCTTTTTTGAACAATTCCGCAGTTATATAACAACCTATTTCTGAATTTTTTATTTCTGTGCATACTTTTGACGAAAGATTAGGTAGCTTATTTGCAATTAACAAATGTTTAAATCTTGTAATTAGTTCGGTAGGATATGGATGGTCATTAAATCTGCCAAAACCTCCAATTTGGCTAAACAAACTCTCTAGAGCATCTTGAGTTAATCTAGGGGTTAAAATGTATCATACTCCGACGGTGTTTAAATCTTCTAACAATGAAAATAATAATGATACAGAGATAATTGCTTTTTGAAATGAAAGTAGACATTTTTTACCGCGCACTCTCATTTTGCTGAAAACTTCTCTGACTGCATTTAAAACAAGTGATTGAGAGTGAAAATAATTTAAATTTCTAAAAGCAGCTTTCATACTTTTCGCTAAAAGGGGCTCTAAGTTGCTGCTCATCACATCAAAAAAGGATCGAGTAATTAAAAAAAATCATGTGCCTTCTTGTTTCCTGTAAACTTTAATATTCCCTTTTCTGTAGTGGCAGAAAATAACACCTTTGCTGGCCTAATTTTCTGTCTATCATTACCTTTAACTTATAGATATGACTATTTTAGTTTGTGGCACAATTTTATTTCTCTGATATCTTTTCTTAATATTTCCTCAACAATTCCAAAGTTGACAAAGTTTCATCATCTAAAATTATTCCAGAGTCCTCAGTAACTTTACGTAATGAGGCATATCAGCAAAAACAAAAAATTTTGACGATGGTCGGATAGGATTCAAAAAATAAACTGATTCAATTATTATTTGGAGATTCTTCCGAAGTGTCCCAAATCCTCCTAAATATGAAACAATTGCTTTTACACCGATTTCAATTATTTCCAAGCTTTCAATGACTTTGAAAAGTAAGACTTTATTCATTGTAACTTTGAAATCGTAAAAAAATGGTTGTTTTCAATTTGAAAACAGTTCTCTTATCAAAACCAGTTGAACTTTTTTGGAAGGGCCCAGGATTTGATCAAGGCCAGCATCATTGCAAATATCTGAGGAGACATGCATTTCATCAAAACTACGGGATCATTCTTTTTAATCCACTTAAATTTTCGGCAGTTTTTAATCAAATTTAAAAACAACACAAGATAATTTTGAGCACTATCGCTTTAACGTACTAGCACTTGGTACAGGTTGGCCAATTTTAAATTTCCAAAAAACGTATGCTTTTGAAGATAGAGAACGTATAATAATCAGGGTTGGCAAGGTTTAGGACAGAATGGATTAATCCACGGTTTAAACAGTCCGGTTCAAAACTGTCCAAAACCCTTTTACTCAAATTATGTCACAATTTTATCTGAACAATATTTAAAAGGTAAAATAAACATAGAACTAATAACATATTGATAATTAAATCTACTAGAGAGTATATGTTTTGAAAAGTATAATATTTTATTAATATTGTTTGACTCTTCAATTTAAACATTAAACAAAGGAAGATTAATCAGTAATCAAGTTCAATTGGTCCTCTTAACATTCGATAGCACATTACTAATTTAGCTGCTGTATTCACACCAAGACTTTTTCTAAGTTTTGAGTGAATTACTCCAAAATTTCCTTTCAACAACATCCTTTCAACTGACGCTGAGCTTGCTGAGCATGAGAGTAGAAGAGTGATGAATTCAAAAATATCTTTGGAATATTCCCCAAATGATATTGATTTTTCAACAGCCGTCCACCATGTCACTGGTTTAATGGTTCTTCCAGCTTCTGTGAAGTAAGTTTTCTGTTGGTGTGGCTTCAGCTTCATAGACAATCAAAAGAGAAATGAACTCAGGAAATTTGTCAGTTACATATGACAGAGCACTTTCTTTTTCACAAGCCTTCTTCATATTTAGGGTTTAATAAATAGTCCCAAGTAAAATGAAATACTTGCATTGCTTGAGCCATTCGATTTGAAACTTCTTGAAGATGGGCTGTAAATTGTCTTCTTTAATAAGCGTTAACATGCTTCATTTAAAGTCTCAATGTCACTTTGCAATCGGTCTAGTGCATCACCAATAGGTTTTAGTTGCAAAATTAAATCTTTAGATTATTTAAACAAATTGTAATTATTTACAAGATTTTCTATGTCCCAATCAATAAGTTGCTCATTTTCCTCAATTATATGCTGATAGGTTTTTCTGGTAAGTTTCAATACAAGCCAACTGGCTCTTCCATCTTGTATCCCTTGGCAGTTGCGGTTTCACTGTATTTGGCATTTCTTTCAACAATGCACTTGATATGTGATGATTTCGAAAATATTTCTGCACTTTCATTATGATTTGCATAACTTGACTAGCACTGCATCCATATACTACTTACTGTCATCCTCCAATAAAAAATCCTTTGCTTTTTTCATAACCCTGGCATTATCTGTTACCACAGCTTTTACATGGCAATTGAAGTCCTCTTTCGCTGTAGTGATGGCATCTTGTATCACTTTTTTGTGAATTTTGCATTTTCAGTAACAGTACCTGCTTCTACTGAATCTAGAAAATAAGATTTTCCCTCAATTTGGATGCAAGTTGCTGTAATTGGATCGTTATGTATGCTACTCCAACCATCCTCCACCAGAGTGACTTGTTTTCCAGCAATATTTTTTTTGTTTCACTTATTACTTCTGCAGATTCTTTGTCTAAAAGCTCTCCAAAAAGTGCTTTACGATTTGGTGGAGTATATTCTGGAAGCAGGGCTGAAATCAATTCCTTAAAAGTGTGATGTTTAACTACCGTAAAGGCTAAATTGTTGGCATAAAAAAAATTTGAAAAAATAAATCTAAGCTTTCCGTAGTACTCTTGCTGGTTTTTATGATATGAGAATCTAAATTTTGCTGAGTTTCATGTTTCACCCTCATTTGCCTAGATTCATTTATGATTTCACAATCATTTATAACTTTCGGAAAAATCATTATCCACTCCTTCTCAATTACACTCACTAGTGTTATCGTCTGTCTTTTGTAGCTGACAAGACATAATGTGTTTTTTCATTCTTTCCATTTTTGCCTGTTGAATATTTCCACAATGTTTACATTTCGCAAATTTGCTATTTGGCTTATCTTTATTCTCCACTTTGAGAAAATGTTCCCACACAACATCTGCTGATCTGCCACCTTTGTTCATTTTGAATAGTTATCTTTTGGGCCCTATAAATTATGCGAAGATGCGGAAACCCGCATAATTCACAATTATCAGCATAATTTACAATTTTTCACGTAGTCGCAGCATATCTGTATAATTTTTATTTTTCAGCAAAATGTATTCATTTACCAGATAAATTTCTCCTTAAGGTTTTTTTTTCAATTGAATTATATCTTCTTTTTCAATTCCAAGAATCTTTTTGGTCAGGTGGTCAGATCTTTCCAAGAATCCCCCCCCCGGCACATAGCTTCTTATCAGTCGCCATCATTTTCAATAAGAAGCTGATTGAACAGCTTTCGCGGTGTATAGACCACAGAGCTAGAAAGTTGGGGAAGAATGACCCGCTCCCAAACTCCAGTTCTACCTCTTTTCTTTGTAGTTCCTGGAACTCCCCAAGATATTGCTTGAGGGCCATGCATTCCGCTTTATTCATTCTTCGAGTATCTGCTCGGTGCATGTGAGTCTTTTCATTTATTGATTTGATATTAGTTTAACTCATTTCCACACAAATAGTCACTGTAAATATGTCTCTATCTAAAATTTAAAAAAATGCCATCCATATTTCTGCACAGGATAGATGTAAGCAATATCAGAGTATTTTTCACGCTTCTGATAGAATAATGTTCTGTACCACGTGTAATATTGCCGTGGATCACACAAGAAAGTGTGTTGTCGATAAGCATTTGGACAGTAATCGTCACATAACAAATAAAAGAAAAAATAAACAAGAGGACAGCGAAATACCGAAAAAAAACAAGCAACCGTGTCATCAATGTTCAAGAGAAAAACCGAATGTGCTGAAATGCGCAATCTTTTAAACTTTGAAATTGTTGACGCATTTACGAGTGCTAATATTCCGGTTGAAAAACTGGATCCCCCCAAAATGAGAGAATTTCAAACGAAAAATATTTCGGGTGCAGGTGCTTTACCTTGTGCTAATTCTCTTCGCCAAAATTATTTACCAACAGTGTTTGAAGTAAAGAAGAATGAATTGAAAGAAATTCTTCGTACTGCTGATTCACTCTGCATCGGCTTCGATGAAGGCAGTGATGCTAAAGACAATTATGTTTTACCTATTTTAGCTGTCCCGTGTAATTTACAGATACTGCAATGATGCATCCTTATCTTTTAGATAGGTATTTTAGATATTTATTATTTTAGATCTTTTAGATATTTTTTCCATGTTGAAGCTGTACAATCGACTACAGTTTCTCAAGCCGTAGTGATATGGAGATTGATTTCAACCAAGTTTCAGCAATCTTAACAGATAACGCAACTTACATTACTCGGGCTAACAAGGAAGTGTTGCGTACTCTACCGCCCTATTCAGTGCACATGACCTGCAATGCTCTCATTCTTAATTTAGCGTCTGATCAGTGGCGTGAACATTTTTCAGAGGTGGACAAATTCACAGGAAACTTGAAGAAATTGTTCAAGCATTGTCCTGCAAAAAAGCGCCGCTATTTAAAGTTTTTAACAGATGACAATAAGAAAGCAAAACTTTGTCCAGTACCAATAAAGACACGGTGGAATTCCTGGTTTAAATCAGTGCAATATCATGCTGAATATTGTAATGTTTACATAGAATTTTTTAGCAGTAAAATAAACCTTACTTCTGACACTGATTGTCTCAATCAGTGCAAAGTTTTGGTGGAAAGCAAGTACGTTTGCAAAGACTTTCAGTTCATTGTAGAACACGCTCAGATATTAATGGATACTCTTTTCTTTTTCGAAACATGTGGTGTATCTATTCACAAAGCTTACAATAAGATTTTTGATCTGCGGTCTAAAAGATTCACGCAACGTATTTCTTCAAGAAGTGTTTCACAAAACAATTGCAAAGTTGAATACTTACTACTCTCCAGAACTAGACGTATTCAAAAAACGCGGGACCAAGTTTAGTCAACCTGCATTAAACTTCATGAAAGCTGCTCGAGTTTTCGATCCAGAACAAATAGTCAACCTCAATATTGAAGACGACGATGTATTCAAGAATATTCCAGGAATGAGTGGTCAAGATATAAAACTCGAGTATGCTGCTTACGAAGAATATGTAAAAGAATGTTCAAACCAGGACTTAATTAGATTCTGGAATTCAGAGGGAGTCTCAGAGAGATTTCCAGAACTTACAAAAAAAACATGACAAGTGCTCTCAGTGCTTCCTAATTCAGTAGATTGTGAAAGAGCTGTGTCCTGCCAAATTTTTACAAAACAAAGACAGAGTTTGAAAGAAAACGCAGCTTCTGGACTAACTTCTCTCCATTTTAATAACCCCCCAGGGGCACACTCTTGTGTGACGGGCATGACGCACCCGGGGCCCCGAGCTGGACCTGAGCATTTTTTTCCTGCTTCTCTCCTGCGACGGTCCTGTTTTGAGTTTCTGGCTTTCATTATTTATTACATTGACCTAGTGAGCAAATATGTATGAGTTTTTATACCTTTGATTATCCCTTATTTCCGTTGCGCTTATATGAATATTTATTAATTTTGTTTCACTTCATTACCTGCATTATATTCCTTAAATTTTAACCTTTTTTTGTGGTTGCCAAATTACTGGTAAGGGCTTTTCGTCTTAGCCCCGTGTTATAACGGACTCTGATGGGAAGAGACCACCCGCGTGTTCGCCGTGCGTGGAGACCCGTGTCCCTGGAAAAGGGGATCCTGGTAGTTGAGGGGCATCTTTGTGCCCCAACACACTACTTTGGCCCCTGCTTCAGGTAATCGGGAGGTGCATAGTGACCCGTATGCATCAATCGGCTTGTCACAAACGTCATCTGTTGGCTAGGGTCAAGCCCGGGGTCACTTGCTGGGCACCTCGTTAAGGGTGGAGGCTGTTTCAGGGGTGACTCTCGGGCGTATAGCTATTGGTTAGCATCGGTGTCTAAGTAACATATTCATTATTGATTACTTGCATCCCCTATGTTGGACTCCGTGGTGGGTGGTGCCGCTGATAATGGAAGTTTATTTATCTTTATATGGCTGAAAATGAACAGGTGTTCAGTTCCGCTCACCGAAACAAAAGCGGGACAACCTCCTCACCTAGTTTTGTCTTGTCAAACTGTCCAAATTATGATCTCTCAAATGCAAAATTTCTGATATTTAGCTCTAGTGAAAAGAAACTGTCATCTATATCACCATTTTTAGTTCAGAAATCTCTTGAGACTCACGTTGGAAATCCAAAAAGCGTTAAACAAATGCCATCAGGAGACTTATTAGTCGAAACAAGTTCTGCTAAACAAACAACTGCACTATTAAAAATGAAACAAATTGGGAACGTTAATATTACAATAACACCACACAACACTTTGAATACATCTAAAGGCGTCATTTCAGATAAAACTCTGCAATCTCTACCCATCTCAGAAATAAAAGAAGGTCTCTCTAATCAAGGCGTTATAGATGCGCACCACATCACTATCAAAAAGGGTTCAGATATCTTCACAACCCAACATATAGTTTTGACTTTCAATACTGCTGATCTACCTGTTGACATTAAAGCTGGATATCAAAATTGCAAAGTCCGTCCATATATTCCGAATCCCCTACGCTGCTTTAAATGCCAAGAGTTATGTCACTCCACCAACAACTGTAGAGGTAAAGAAACCTGTTCACGCTGTGGTCAAACCGGACACTCCTTTAAGTCCTGTACATCTCCTGAAAAATGTGTTAACTGCAATGAAAATCATTCTGCAAATTCAAGACAATGCTTAAAATGGAAACAAGAGAAACAGATCTTAACTATAAAAGTAACTCAAAATCTCTCCTACTTTGAAGCTAAAACTAAATTCCGGAATTCGCAACCCCGTCCTAATGTTTCGTATGCTGCAGCAGTTATGAACTCAGTCTCTAATGCGAAACATACAAAATCAGTGGGCAGTCAATATGATATCACAGAAACACAAAATACTAAACTTAAAACAATAACTCCCAGGCAAACAGCAAGCTCATCAAAAACAACTTTCTCTCAATCTCAACAAATACAAAATCCTGAAAAATCCGTTATCCCTTCTTCAACACAGGTACAAAACAATTCTGAAAATCAAAAGTACTTGAAGTTAACCCCAGAGTTGATAAACAAATTACAACAAAAACTAACTCAATCTCCAATAGTAAGTAAACAAAAATATTTGCCTAAAAGCAGACAAAACAAATTTAACAAAAACAGGTTAAAGCATTTAAAAAATAAAGAACAACATTCTGAACAAGAATCTGATGCAATGAGCACAGATGAAGGTAAGGACGACGAGCAGCCTAATTCTCAGATGCAAACTGAAGATGGGATGGAGACTCCACAAAATCTGTGTCCGAAAAATACTAAACTCAAAATTCGAAGGTAATAATGACAAAAATAATATCTTGGAATTGCAGAAGCTATAATGTTACAAAACCTGACATCATTGATATTGTGAATAAATTTTCTCCATGTTGCATTTGTCTCCAAGAAACCTCATTGAAACCTAACCAAAATGCTAAACTTCGCGGTTATAATTCAGTTAGAAAAGATAACATTGACAGAAATAAAGCTTGTGGTGGAGTCATGATTATGACTTCCACTCTGTATCCAACTCGTATAGTATCACTTAACACTAACTTACAAGAAGTCGCTGTTCAAATATCTCTTCAATTTCTTCTCACTGTTTGTTGTATTTATCTTCCTCCTCATGATAATCTGAGCCAATTAGATTTAGACAATTTACTCACACAACTTCCTCAACCTTTCATAATAACAGGTGATTTCAATGGCCATAACCCTATGTGGGGAAGTCCTGATTCAAATAATAGAGGACTTATGATTGAAAAACTTATCGATGACCATATTTTATGCCTTTTAAACACAGGAGAAAGCACTCATTTCCACATCCCCTCAAAAACATTTAATGCCATAGATCTAGCGATTTGCAGTTCATCTCAGTATCCATACTGGTCATTTCACGTATATAATAATCTCTTCAATAGTGATCATTTCCCATTAATACTCACTCATACAGGCACTAATAATTATCAGCATTCCAAAACCCCGCGACTCAAAATGAATACAACAAATTGGACTAAATTTACCTCTAGCATAAAAGTGGAAGAAAATCTTATAAATCAAAATAATATAGATCTTGTAGTTGAGCATTTTACAGATAAGATACTTGAAGCAGCCAAACACAGTACAAAAATGACATCAATGAAATTACCAAAACAACCGAAACCGTGGTGGAACCAGGAGTGTAATCAAGCACAGAAAGAGCAAAAACAGAGATGGGGAGTTTTCCGTAAGCACCCAACAGCAGATAACCTAATTGCTATGCATTCGCTCCGTGGCACGCAGAATTCGACGTAATGCCCAAAAAACATCTTGGAAAAATTATGTTACGTCAATCAAATATAACACACCGTCAAACATTATCTGGCATAAAATAAAAGCAATATCTGGTAAATACACGAAATAAAAGCAATATCTGGTAAATACACGGCAAATAATATTCCTATCCTCAGATGTAATAATTCACTTATATCTCATATTCACGATATAGCAAATGCACTAGCCGATGCTTTTGCTAAAGTTTCAAGCGACTCTGCTTACAAACAACCATTTGCTACGATAAAAAGAAATAGTGAGAAGATTAAACTGACGCCAAAGAACACAAACAGCGAATATAATAAACCTTTTACTCTTAACGAACTTCAATATGTTTTAAAAAATACCCACTCTACAACTCCTGGTCCTGATGAAATTCACTATTCTATGATTCAAAACCTGCCTGATAAAACCTTAAGTCTTCTCTTAATAATATACAACCGAATCTGGACAGAAAGAATTTTTCCTAAAAACTGGTCTACAGCTTACGTAATACCCATTCTCAAACCAGGAAAGAATCCAGAAAAAACCACAAGCTACAGACCCAACTGTCATTGGATTATTATTTTAAAATTAAATCGAAGTCACTTCATCCACTATACTCATGTGTCGTTCATCCACAATACACCACTCACTTCTCCTCGCGTCCATCTTATATACCTTCGTTTGGGATTAGAATCACCAATATTTTAAATGATTTTAACATTTCAGATATTGAGGTTTTTACTAACACAGGCATCATCCCTCCGTGGATTGATGTTTCTATATGCGTGTTAGACGTTTTTAATAATTTTAAAAAATCTCACACTAGCTCAAGTGATTTCACTCAAAAATTTTATGAACATCGACATAAATATATCGATTTTAAACCAATTTTTACTGACGGATCAAAACACGATAATCATGTTGGTTGTGGTGTTGTTACCGAAAATTCTACTGTATCTGAGCAACTGCTTCCTGATTCGTCAGTCTTTACTGCCGAATGTTATGCTATTTTACTAGCCCTTAACTATATTTTTGACCAAACTTATCTAAAGTGGATAATATATACTGACTCACGTAGTTTTATAGCAAGTATTCCAGACATCGGTCTGAACCCAGTCATACTCAAAATCCAAAAATACATCACTCGACTATATGACTGAGGTTTCAATATTTATTTTTGTTGGATGCCATCCCATGTCGGTATACACGGGAATGAATGTGCTGATGTAGTTGCAAAAAGTACTCATAACATAAGCAGGAATGTTTTAGCACCAGTGGACATCAAGCGAATTTGTAAATCATCAGTTTATCTAGCCTGGAAAGAACACTGGAATACACAAAATGATAATAAATTACATGAAATTTTCCCTTCTATTGATAACAATAAAATAATATCCATTGACCGTAAAACTCATGTTTTAATAAACAGGCTACGCATTGGCCACTCACGATATACCCATGTGTATTTATTGAAAAACGAACCTGCACCTGTTTGTTCAATCTGTCAAGTTGTTATCACCATTAAGCATATTTTTACTGACTGCAGACGATTCAAATACTTGAGAAACAAATTTTTTGGCAGTTTTAACCCTGATCTTCAATCTTTACTTGGTGACCCTATACAATCTCTTAAAATTTATCAAAGTCATAGGACTTTATTCTCTGCTTTAAAAAATAACACCTTAGTTTAACCTTGTGACCAAATTTTAACCTAGTGCCTGGCGCAGTATAGCCATCTCTGGCTCTTGCGCCAATAAAATCCAACCAACCAACCATTTTAATAATTGTTCTGATGCAGAAAATGGATGTACAATACATAAGAAGGTAATTTAGTTGAAATCTTTACTGTATTCATTGAAATTTTTTTTTTATTAAAACAGGAAAGAAAGTTGAACTTTTTTAAGAGATTTTTTTTTCAGTTTCAATTGTTTTCTGGGTCATTCGCAACCTGCATGAATAATTTTTAAATTAAACAAATTAAAGATAACTTATCTTTAATTTGTTTTAAAAAAAGAAATCAGCAATCAAATGTTTTAAACCTATAACTTTCTGCATAAATTAATTAGAGAGGAAAATACTTTAAAAATTCTAATTTAAACTAGATCTAAATATTTTTTTTCTCTGTAAAACTTAAAGGAAATGAGAACTATACAAAATAGTGGGCAACAACATTAGTACAAAATAGATAAGAATACCCTTTCAGCGTTCTTGCTGTCCTAAAATGTCCTAAAAAAGTGCTAAAAATTTTTTCCCAACTTTTTTAGGGCCTAAAAAGTGCTAAAATTTCTTCTGAGTGCTAAAAAAGTGCTAAATATTTTTTATTTTGGCGTTTTGAAATTTTTTTTGAGTGATCTGATTCCTTAAATCGGTTTCCCTAAATCCTTAAATTCTATTGCCTTCAGCTCTCCTGCTGCCTCCATCTTTTAAGAAGATTCTTGGGCTTTGGGGAAAGAAGTTCTTTCTTCTGAGATTTTATGGGCTTTAAAAGTTGTAGAAAGCTACTATTTCTACAATTCTTCCAAAGACACTGGAAAATTATTTAGTACAATGTTTCCAGATAGTTCATTAGCACGTCATTTCACCTGCAGTGAATCTAAGTGTGCATATCTCTGTCATTTTGGACTTGCACCTCATTTTAGCATGCTACTTCTGAAGTGCATTGATAATGCCAAGTTTTATACATTGCATTTTGATGAGTCTTTGAACAAAGTGACACAGCAGAAGCAGTTAGATATACTTATCCACTTTTGGAACCCAGATAAGAACATTGTAGAGACGCGATACTTAGCATCAGCTTTTCTGGGCCTTTCTACAGCAGATGACCTTTTAGCCTGCTTTTATGCATCAGTCAAAAATGTAGACCTGAAGAAATTATTGCAGATTTCTATGGACGGTCCTGCTGTCAAATGGAAGTTTTATAATAATATTCAAGAAGATTTGTTAAAAGAACATGGTGTTCAATGCAATGCAATAGGAAGTTGTGGGCTTCATATTTTAAATAATGCATTCTACAAAGGTGAATCTGAAACAGAATGGCTCATTGGTTCCATCCTGAGCTCAATCTTCTATCTTTTCAAAGATTCACCCACAAGAAAAGAAGATTTTATTAATCAACTGAGAACAAATTACCACTAAAATTTTGTAACCACCGTTGGCTGGAAAATGCACCTGCAGCTGAAGGAGCAATATTGCTTTGGGATGATCTGAAATCTTATGTGAAAAATGTTGGCAAGTTTAGAAAAGTGAAATGTAAATCCTTTTTAACTTTACAAGAAGCAATAAAAGACAAATTAATTCTTGTTAAGCTGAACTTTTTCTTAAATGTGTCGGAGCTAGTTTCACCATTTTTGAAACTTTATCAAGCAGATCGGCCACTTTTACCATTTTTTGCTGCAGATATCCAGGATTTGGTATTACATAGTGTGCAATTATATAACATTCTGAAGCCAGAATCTATAGAAAACTTAAATTCTCTGGAGAAACTGTGCCATTTTAATTTTTGTGATGAAAAGAATTACGTCTTTCTGACAAAAATCAGTGTAGGTTTTAAAGGTGACCAAATTTTAAAGCAGCTATTGGCCTCAAAAGTTATTTCTGACAGGGATCCTATGAGTATAAAGAAAGATTGCAGAAAGTTTATCACCAAAATCTTAGAAACATTACTAAAGTAATGTCCAAGAAACTATTCTGTTGTAAGAAATGTTGCTTGCATCAATCCAAAATTAATGTCAGAAAACAAAAGCAAGTGTGTTCTAAAAATGAGAAACATATTAAATTACTTAAGTCAAAAAAAAAGAAAATTGAGGAAAAAGATTGTGACAAAATTAAGCTGCAATTTGCATCATGAATAGATTCCCGGAAAAGATAAGAGGACTAGCTGCCTCCCTTTTTCTATGATCCCTTTAGCTTGACCTTGAATAATATTGTTCATTATTACTTTAGTTTTGTTGGTGAAGTTTGATCTTGCCATACAGGTTAAGCTTTTAGGGACTAAATGCTTGGTTAGTCATAAACAGGTTTATTTATCTATAGTTATCTATAAGGCCAGGTTGCCCTGCATAAAATTTAAGTCAACAGATACCGCTAATATAAAACCCATGAGATATTTAGGGGTTACCCTCGACTCGTGTCTGACATGGATCCCGCACTTAAACGATCTTGAAGATAAACTCACTAATTTTAATCAGGGAATTAGAAGAGTCGCCAGAGTTCATTTAGGCCTCAGACCACAACTTCTTAAAAGGATATATCTCCAGGCAAGTGAAAGGATTATTCTTTACACCGCCAGTGTCTGGTATAGAAAATTCCTCTGCTCACCATCACGAAGACATACTCCACGACTAGCACAGAGGCTATCCCGATAAATCTTAAAATAGTTGAGGAAATCTACATCAAAAGAGTTAAATAGGGATGGAGAATGCAGGATATCAACCATATTTTAATTGTTTGCTTGGCTTATTTGTAAGTAGCCAAGAACTTAGAAAGTTTTTCACAGCAAGAAAGGTTAACATAAATGTTGTTCTTGGCTCGTCGCGAATTTCGCCAAAACTCACATCGGACATTTGACGATTTTATCGAACATCGTCATTGAACATATCATTTCCGATATTTCAGATTTACTGAACACGTGAGATTTTTTTTAAACAAGACATGTCCAGGGTGGAATTTTTAAAGTCGGAGAGAGGAGCCAAACTTTTAGGACAGTAATAATGGATATATATATCACTAGCGAAGAACTAAAGATAACTTTAGCTTCTAGAGATGTAAGCATCGAAGTCCAGATACTTACTTTAATGCACGCGTAAAATTAGAAGCTGAAGCTATTGTTGTCAGTGAATCTGGGATTCATAACTATGAATCGCACGAAAATGAAGTTAAGAGGATAAAATTCACTGAGAGTTTGAAAGAGAGAGCTGCGAAAGAAAAAAATACACCTTTACAGGTAAGTCATAATTTTAATTTGGTTAATGATGACCGTTTTTTTCTTATTAATTTAAAATCGTCAAATGAAAATAAATACTGATAGATGCCAACTACATTATGAATTCACACAGAAAAATATTTTTGCCCACTTCAAAATGCTGTAGTAACTAATTGTTCTTGTATTAAGAGAAATGAGTCAATTTTGTACTCCTTTTACCTTAAGTAAACTATTTAGAATTTTTTTCTCTAAAAGTCTATCAGAAAATATTTATAGTTAAGAATAATTTTAAAAGCTCATAGCTTCACAAAAAAAAACTTATTATGCCTAATATTAAATAAAATATTTCCTACATAAAACTATTTTTGGATAAACAAGTTTTATGAAACAGTTTTTTGGTAGTTATATTGTGATTAAATTGTATCTGAAAAGTTTATTTTTTTATAGGAATCGAGAGATAGTAAAGGCTTTGAACACAGTGTTCGATATTTTATTTAGCTAAACAATATAACTTACATTTTTCAGCAACTAGTTCAAATCAATGATATCAAATAAAAATATTTCACACAAAAAAAGTATACTTCCAGTATCATGAAAATTATGTGCATTTTTAAACACACAAACCTAGATTGAAAGAAAAGCTCATTAGTTTACAGAGTGTCTACTCTCTATGGAAACAGAGAAAACCTGGGATTCTTAAGAGAATTTTCCAAAGAAACCACAATCAACTATGTAAATTCTCAAAATATTAGCTATTGATAACATGATGACACAAAATAACTTAGTGTGTTCATATCATTATTAGACATTAAAACTGATGTAGATAATCATATGTAGTACATGTCATCAGAATTATTTAATTAAGTGTTTTAAAACAAAATATATCTATAAACATTTTTAAAATCGTCTTGAAATTGTAATACAAATTTAATAAACAAGAACTATAATTTTTACATATTTCATATAAACATAACTATTTTTCTGCTTTATTCAATTTAGTTTTATATCATAAAAATTTTATATGTGAAAAATGTGCAAATTAAGATACAAGAACTAAACAGTTTTATTTTTGGTAAGTTTTGCATGCCTCGTTAATTCTTAGTTCATATTAATATATATGTGATTATAAATGATTTTACAATTAGAAGACAGCTGATATAAATCATTAAAACCTAGCAAATTTTTTTACTTGCCTCTGGAAATCGGAGCGAATTTGGTTTTGTTTGGGAAGGGTCAACCTTGTGCATAAAAATTTTTCTTTAAAAAAAAATTTTTTTTTAATAAACTGTAGTTATAAGTTTGCAATAGTCTATAAACTATTAATCACACACAATAACTTACTAGTGTGTTCATATTATTATTAGACATTAAAACTGATGTAGATAATCATATCTAGTACACGTCATCAGTACTATTTACATAAATAATTTTAATTAGGTGTTTTAAAACAAGCTATATATATATATATATAAAAATTTTTAAAATCGTCTTGAAACTGTAATACAAAAATTTAATAAACAAGAACTATAATTTTTACATATTTCATATAAACATAACTATTTTTCTGCTTTATTCAATTTAGTTTTATATCATAAAAATTTTATATGTGAAAAATGTGCAAATTAAGATACAAGAACTAAACAGTTTTATTTTTGGTAAGTTTTGCATGCCTCGTTAATTCTTAGTTCATATTAATATATATGTGATTATAAATGATTTTACAATTAGAAGACAGCTGATATAAATCATTAAAACCTAGCAAATTTTTTTACTTGCCTCTGGAAATCGGAGCGAATTTGGTTTTGTTTGGGAAGGGTCAACCTTGTGCATAAAAATTTTTCTTTAAAAAAAAATTTTTTTTTAATAAACTGTAGTTATAAGTTTGCAATAGTCTATAAACTATTAATCACACACAATAACTTACTAGTGTGTTCATATTATTATTAGACATTAAAACTGATGTAGATAATCATATCTAGTACACGTCATCAGTACTATTTACATAAATAATTTTAATTAGGTGTTTTAAAACAAGCTATATATATATATAAAAATTTTTAAAATCGTCTTGAAACTGTAATACAAAAATTTAATAAACAAGAACTATAATTTTTTCATATAGACATAACCAATTTTCTGCCTTATTTAATTTTGTTTAACCCCTTCCTTCTCGCTCCCGTCATATTGACGGGCTGGAGTGTTCAAATTTCTGGAATAGTTTTAATAATTCGTTAAAGAAAGATAATTACACCTACTTTTTAATATAGTAACCAGAGGATTGATGCTTTAACGTTGCATTTTATATCATACTTATAATTTCAGATATTTAGTGGTGAAAAAATTACTTATAATGGAAAATAATAATGGAAAATACTAAACTAAAAGTAATTTAAAATTCGCTACCACTAGAAAATACTAATTACAGAAGCCAAAACAATAGGCTCTTTTAATAAACGTTTTTACTATTTTACTGCCAGTTTGCCAAAGATTTTGCTTAACTTCGATCAGGAGTTCGCTGACGCAGAAACGCATGCATGCAACATTGATGATGAAATAAAGAGTGCACGTAGCAGAAAATCGACCGACAAAGACTATCTCGAGAACTGCTACAGAGTGAAATTCCACTTCGAGGAAATGCTAATTCTAAAAGCATCCAGAGACAATAAGAACGCTGAGCCAGCAGCCGAGCCATTAGAACCCTCAGAGCCAATGGAACCTGACATGACTACAGATCCCACAGCGAACATAGAGCCAACGCTGCCTGAGCCTTCACCCGACATCATTACTGATATTCCCACTGAGCCTGAGACAGAATCACCTGCCCAGGAAATAGAACCAACGATGGAGGAAAACACCGAGCCTCCAAAAAAGAAGAGAAAGAGGAAAAAGAAAAATTCTCCTACTACTACAGAAAGTACGGACATCCCCCCTACTACCAACATCCCAGATCCTGTAGCCTCACCAGTGGAGGAGACCACAGAAAAGATACAACCAGAAATTCTACATAAGAACAGTAGAAATTTAAAATTCCTCATCAAAGGACTCCCATCTGAAACCAAGATTTCGGTCTTGGAAGAAAATCTCACAGCTATTGGTCATCGGCCAATCAGAATGGAACAGTTCAAGAAGAGGCGTGACGAAGGGTACAAGCTCCTCCCCCTTTTCCTGATCATACTTCCAGACAGCCCTATGCATAGGGATTGCATCAACATCAAGGAGATTCTCCATACTACTGTGCAGATAGAGCGATTCCGTGGAGGTCGCTATGAAGTGCAATGTTTTCGTTGCCAAAAATTTGGCCATACACAAAAGAACTGTACCGATGATCCTGCATGCATGAAGTGTGCGGGAGCTCACTTTTCGTTTGAATGCTCCAAACCCAGAAGTCTATCAGCCACCTGCATTAACTGCAATGGAGCGCACCCGGCCTGTTTTACAGGCTGCAGTGCTAGGCCTAGGAGGAAACCAAAACAGATGAACAAGCAGCACAGGAGTGCTACTGATTCAGCCAATCGATTCCTGCAGATCTTCCAAGAGCTGCAAGACCTACTTCAGAACGAGGAGCTAGTGCAGCTTCTCAGATCCCTACTACCCGAGAACAAGTCTTAGTGAGCATCACTACTCCACCATGCCGACTACCCAGCCCAGTCACCATCTTTTACATCTACTTCAGACTTTAATATTACCTAAATTCCAATGCCATTAGTCTCAGTCGCCCTAGGGCATAACACAGATCAGAGGTCTAGTGCCCGCTTGCGCGGGCAGGTACCTTACCAAATTACATGATCTAGATCTAGCTATAAACGTTTTCTTGAAAATTAACCGATCGTTAAGTATCGTCATGATCGATATCATGAAAATGTTACATGTGAAAAAACGTGCAAATTAAGATACAAGTAATTATTAAAACAAATTTAGGTACTTCAGAATTAAAAAAAAATTTTACTACAGGAAAGATAAGCGAATAAAAAATTTTCTTACAGTTGATTCGTTAAAAAAAAAATTACTTAAAATTTTTTATAGCAATGCTGTAGCCATTCATGCCAGAAATATTGAGGATGCTGCTTGTTTGCCGGACTTCCCTACAATTGAAAAAAGGCTATACCAAACAAGACGAGCCACCCAGCCAGCACTCCCACGTCAGATCGACGGCATAATCTTGCCAGAGCTTTTTCAAAACAACAAAAAAGGGTGAAGATTTTCTTCTAATAGACGAAGGAATGGGAGATGATAGATTTTTGGCAAGTATTAAATTTTTTGAATGAATTAATATATTTGCAATTCAGAATTTTTTAAATTGTGAAGCAGGGTAAAGGAATCATGACTCATACAACAGGCATAATTTTTCTATATATTGGATTGAGAAGACAGATAGTATCAGAAAGATAAAGTTCAAAAAAAAAAAGAAAAAGGTAAAGAATTACAGTTTCTGCCAAATATATGACATCGAACTTTCAAATGATTTTTCTTTAAAGTTACAATTAAATAATAATTATTATTTTAAAAAAATACTTCTAAAATGTTGAGATATATGAAAGAACTTTGAAATTTTTTGTATCTCAAAGCAAGAGAATTTTTATTACAATTTTTAAATTATTTATTTTCATTTTGGTCTTTTAAATTGCTAGGTACATTAATTAGCATTAAAAAATTCAGATGAAATCAGGATTAGGATATATGGCTATTTTAAACAAAAAAAAAATCAAACATTATCTTATTTACAAGTTTTAAAAATGTATCTCTCTTTCATCTATTTAAAATAATTGTCCGTAAAAACTCTATTGAATTAGCAGAGCTATTTTTCTCTACTTTTTGTTTATTAATGTTATTATGAATGAATGCACTATAAGAATTCTTGTGGTGAAGCAGGCAGGTTTTTTCTTTCAGGTATTTTGCACAGTAGTAAATTTGGAAAGGCTCTGTGGGATAAACAGTATCTGGATGGATGGTACCTTCAAAATTGTTCCCTCCTTATTTAACCAGCTTTATACCATCCGTGCCAGATACACGGGGGAGATGTTTCCTTTCGATTTTTCCCTACTTCAGAACAAGCGGAAGGTTACATATGGTGGCCTGTTCCATCAACTTGTGCTCAAAGCTTCAGATGCTGCCTCAGTTTTGCACCTGAAACCTGTTAGCTGGACTTCGAAAAGGGGGCAATTAATGCCTTAAAGGATGTCTTTGCAGAAACAAACATTAAAGGGTGCTATTTTCACTTTGCGCAAAGCATCTGGAGGAAAGTAAATGAAACAGTTTATAAAATATTTCTAATGTTGTATAAATTTATGTAAGTGTATGTTTTGTATCTCCCTAATTACCCACCAATTCAATTCGTTGCTAAATTAATATCTTCTCCAAATTTATTCGTTATTTGTGTTCGATTGTCCTTGCATTCCACATTTTTTTTTTTTGCAATTTTATCATTTTATTAAACCACCTTGCCTGTAATCATTTCCTTACTTATTTGAAGTCGTAATGATGCAAATTCTAAAACCCAACCTAAGAACACAGTCACACAAGAATTTCTTTTGGGCAACGCAGACTTTGTAGAAATAGTTACTTGGCATTATACATAAAGTCACTTCAAACTTAATACTTAACATGTGTTTCTCACCCCTTGTACAAAAATATTCAAAAAATAATATAGTTAATAGATTCAAAATCAATAATTTTCAAATTAAGTAGCAAAAGCATCTACCCAATAATAATCTAGTCATCTTTACTTGATGTTCATTGTATGTGATAAAAACAGAAATAGGATATCTAATTTAGTAGCAGCAGTTGTTAAGCAGAATCTTGTATCTACAAAAACAGGACCTTTCACAAAATGTCTGGACAGCCCCTGTATATATAACTTCCCCTTGGGGAATTGCTTATCAATAAGTATGTATTAAAATAATTTAATTTCTTTTAGGTGGAAAAATTGGGGGCTAGTGACTTCTTACAAAAGCGATGGGACAACGAGAAGGTGGATCAGGCGACTTGCCACGCTCCCTTTTGTTCCCGCCTGAGATCTGTTAGATGCTTGGCTGTTGCTCGAGCAAGGTGCTCCTGTAGGCATTACCACTGGCCAGATGCACACCTATGTTGTAGATACATATGCTGAAGAGGTGGATTCTTCATATGAGATGTAAGAATTTTTATTTTTAAGTAATAACCATAACTGTGCACATTGTTTTAAATATGAGGGACTCACTTTCATGGAGGGCAAAACCACTATGGAAAAAAAAGAGGCTAAATTAAGAAATGTTTATTACTACAGTATATGTCAATATTACCACACAGAAAATTATGTTTAGTTGAAAGAATTTGGCATGGGCAATTCAAATAGTTGGTATTGTAATTTTTATATTTTACGCTGATCTCAATATTTAAGTTGTTTACAAAATAACATACACAAAAGAGTAAACATTATTTTTAGTTTATTTGTCATCATGATACTAGTCTTTATAATAAAAGAACACAAAGTATAAAAGTTTTCAGAGTATTTTAAATTTAGTTATTAATAATAATTCACTATATTTTGTATACAAATAATTTGCATAATCATAGGAGTTAAATAAATATTTATTCAAAATATAAAGCTAGCTGCCATTGTATAAAAATTATGTTTGCGGCAATATGTATGAAATCTCAGAGTGTATGAGATGATAACCTATAGATTTCAATAAAAGAAGAGCTAGCATAGGCCATAATGACTTAATCTAAGAACATTACTTATTTAGGGCTAGAAAATGAATTGATGTGATGTCTTTATTACAAATTTTATCTATACAAATGGTTATAAAATATTACTTAATTCTTTTATGTATTAAGCATCATGCTAATAAAATATTTTGTACCTTTTTTTTTGTTTTTCAGAGATGTTTGGAACCACTTTGACAGTGGGAATGATCGAACAAATAACCCTGTCGAGGGATGGCACTCAAAACTGAATAAACGAGTGTCATCCTCACGGTTGAACATCTTTTCAATGATATCATTACTGCAAGAAATTCAAGATGAAAATGAAGGAAGGATACTAATGCTGCAAGCTGGATCAGCGAGATCAAAAAAACAAAAAACCTTATATCGCGAAATAAATGAAAAATTTAGGGTGGCAAAGGAAAATTATTTAAATGGTTACATTTCACTTGAAAATTATATTGATCAAATATCATATTTAACGCCTTTAAATCAATAAAATTTAAATAAAAATAAAATAATAAAACTAATCAATATTAATTCATTTTATTTCATCTTCATTAACTATTTATTCATTATATCAGTTCATTTCTTAAATAAATACTAAAAATATCCATCAATTTAAAAGTGCATAATTCACAGACCTTATGTGACATTTAAAATTATTTTTTGCCACCCTAATTTATAGGTATATGCAAAAGTTTATTTAATAACTCTAATTATTAATTTCTCATCCAATTAAAATGTCGATTATCTATTTTTCCCAATAATCTAGGTAAAATAACACAGTTAAAAATTTTAATTTCAGTTTATAAAATAGATTAACCAATACAGTTGCAGCATTGAGTAAAATTTATTTTGTGATGTGTAAAATATATTATGTAATTTTCCAAGTCCATCCATATGACATCTACTAGTCACAAAATGTTGTAATAAATAAAAATTTATTAATTTTTTTGAAAAATACTTTTAAAGATAAATGTGCCTTTTATTTTTAATTTCATTTATATGTGACATTTTGTCAATGCAACTGCTGTTTTTCTGTGTGTGTGTGAAACTGATTTGACGATTTAGTTTTGATTCAATGGTGACTTCTATTATAAATTGCAGTTTTGTTTAAATGTAAGCAAGATGTATTTCAAATACATTCTCCATTTTTTTCCCTGATTATTTTTATATGTGACTTTGCTTGATTTTGATATTTTATATTCGGAAAGGAAATGTGTTTAATACAAATAAAAATTTTGCAAAAGTAATGTGCATATTTTCTTGAAATATTAAGAGGGTTCATACAGAGATCAGAAGAAGAAATCCAAGGAGTATCCAATGAGTCCTAAATTTTAAGGACTTATTAAACTTTGTAAATGCAAAGTAAAAAACTTTGTGTAAAAGATAATGAGCAGCTCTCCTGGTGGTGCACTCATTTTGCTAGCTGGTGATTTTAGATCTACCAGTTATACCGCGTTCAACACCTGCAGATGAATTTAATGCATGTATCAAATCATCAATGTTATGGCGGTATGTGGAGAAAATATCTTTACAGACCAATATGCGTGTTCAATTACAACAAGATGAATCTTTTGAACGATTTGCAAAACAATTGTTAGATATCGGGAACGATAAAATGGAAATGGACGAATCCACACACTGTATTACATTACCAAAAAACTTTTGTCACATTGTAAAATCCACTGATGAATTGATTTCCAAATTTATCGCAGAATTATAAAAATAATCAATGGGTTAGTGAGCGTGCTATATTGGCAACCAAAAACATTGATGTGAATTTAATAAACAGCAAAATTCAAAATGAAATACCTGATGAAGAAACAACATATAAATCTGTACTGTTGTCAATCAAGATTAATCAGTTAATTATCCAATAGAAATTTTAAATTCATTGGATCGACCAGGAATGCCATCGCATATTTTATCTTTGAAAATTGATACCCCAATCATCCTTCTACGAAATATAAATCCACCGCGACTATGCAATGGGACTAGGCTATCAGTAAAAAAATTAATGAATAACATAATTGAGAAAACCATTTTAAATGGAAAACACCAAGGGGAACATGAACTACTACCACGCATTCCCATGATACAAAAGGATACTCCATTTGAATTCAAACGTCTACAGTTTCCTGTACGACTAGCCTTTGCAATGACCATTAACAAAGGACAATCTTTGCAAGTATGTGGATTACATTTGATAAATCCATGCTTCTCACATGGACTGCTTTACGTTGCCTGTTCACGAGTTAGAAAACCATCAAATTTATTTGTTCTTGCACCAAATATGAAAGCAAAAAATTTAGTATATTTACAAGCACTACTAATATAAAGTTCACCATCAATCACATTTTGTGATGATATCGTTTGCAATATTGTTTAATATCACAAGTGAAAAAGCATGTTTATTCTCTCATCAACTATGTATGTATCAACTATGTTTTGTACATATGTTATATTCAAATGACATATATGTAAGGATAATTATACTGTTAATTTTCATTTTGATGTATTGTATACATTTGATTATTAATAAATTATGTTAGAGGTATCAAAACTGCCTTTTTGTTCCAACACAGCAACGTGTGAACGGGTACAGTTAGTGCTATATAAAAAAAAGAGAATAACCTTACTATTTAATATTATAGACTAAATACTTTTTATTTTTAAGCAGACACTGCCAGATCATAGGCCATCATCAGAAAAATTGCACCAATCAAATTTCAGGTGGGTCATGTGGAGAAAATCATTCATCAGACAGCAGTACAAATCAAACCCCTCTATGCATCAACTGCATGGAATCAAATTCGAGCAGAAACACGAACTTCAACTACGAACACACGTCAGCCGATCCAGCATGTCCAAGTTACCTCAGAGCTTTAGATAGTCTTAAAAAAGCAACAACAACAATCAGCAGAAAGTTTTCTCAAATCAGCAGTCAAGGTACTAAACTCAATTAATAAGACACCTTTCATCCTAAAAAACGAAGAAAAAGAATGCCTACAGACTAAATACTTTTTATTTTTAAGCTCGAAGTCTAATACTACTTTTTATATTTATTAAGTTCATTTTTCTTAATTTCTGCTTCTGAAGTTAATATTTTTATTTTTTTAATTAAATATTTTTCAATATATATATATATATATATATATATATATATATATATATATATGGGTGAATCTCAGGAATCATTAACCTATATGTCTTCAAACTTTTGTTATAAATATATAACATAATAAGCGAAAGTTAATTCTCATAAAATTACAGGAATAATTATGCATTACTAACTTTAAGATACAGTCAGTCACAAAAATCTACATACACTGATCAAAATAAAGGTTTCTCAAAAAGCAACTAAATTTCAATTTTAAAAATCATATCACTCCTTCAGTTTTCTCAAAAAATTTGTTTTCCATAATAAAAATATTCAGAAATAATAATTTCTAGGTAATTATGTGACTTGTATAGTAATTATCAAGTCGCAAAAGTCTGCATACACCTGATTGGCGGACGGAAAAAAATTTGCATACGAAGTGATTTTGGAAGATTTTCTTAGTTTGAGGTTACATGTTTCGTTATCTATTCTAATCTTCATTTCCGGAGATTTTTTGACATTGTAACTTCAACAAAATGAGTCAGGGAAAGGAAACATCTTTAAAACTTCGAAATATGATAGTAAGAATGAAATGTGAAAAGAAATATTATGCAGAAATTGCAAAAAAAACGTCGGTCAACTGTTCAAACAATCTACAGAAATTATGTTATGCGTGGAAATGTGTTTTAACAAATATCGATGTGGTCGTCCAAGGAAGCTTAATGATCGTGATGCAAGAACCATAGTAAGAAAAGTGAAGAAAAATCCGAAGATTAGTGCTCCAAAATTAGCGAATCAAATTGCAACAGCTAGTGGAAAGAAAGTGCATCCAGAAACTGTTCGTAGAATTCTTCGATCAGCCGGCTACAATGGTAGAGTTTCTAGACGAAAGCAGTTCATTTCATCAACTAACAAAAGAGACTTGATTTTGCTTCTGCACCTATTGACCAAGATTTTAATTTTTGGAAAACAGTTGTTTTTACAGACGAGAGTAAGTTCAACGTGTTCGGGAGTGATGGCCGCGGAAAAATCTGGAGGAAAAAAAACACAGAAATGAATCCCGAGAATTTGGCTCCAACTGTGAAACACGGTGGAGGCAGGAGCAATGGCGGCCCCTGGAGTTGGCAATTTAGTGTTTATCGATGGCATAATGAATCGATTTGAATACCTGAAGATTTTGCAAGACAATCTACTTCCATCGGTTCGAAAATTGGGACTTGGGAACAACTTTGTCTTCCAGCAAGACAACGACCCAAAATATGCAGCTAAGATTGTTAAGGAATGGCTACTCTATAAAACGCCTAAACAGCTCCATTCGTCGCCACAGTCCCCACCTTAATCCCATCGAGCACCTTTGGGAGGAAGTTGATAGGAGAGATCGGGAGCAATCGGTAACAAGCAAGGAAACCCTAAAGAAGGCAATAGAGCTTGCATGGTCTCAAATTACACCTGAGACGACAAAAAATCTGGTTATATCGATGCCAAACCGAATTCAGGCAGTTGTTACTTCAAAGGAAGGTCCTACAAAGTATTAATGTTACATTTTTTGGCATTTAATTCTGAAAGTTTGTATTGTTCTGTCTCTGTATGTAGACTTTTGTGACTATATAATTTAATATGTTGTTAATTTTTGTTATATTTTAACGAATTTGTTCATAATTTTTTTGTTGTTAGATATGAGTTATTATGCAAGATCTTCAAAAATATGAGTAAAGTGCTAGATCTGCGAATATTAGCGGGTGTATGTAGACTTTTGTGACTGACTGTACGTACAGTTTTGATCGCGAGTAACTTGCGTTTGGCTTTCAGTTCTTACTTTAATCCTAAATTTTACAACTTTTCATGAGTGTCGCTTTGAGTGTTTAATATACTTTTTATTTTTTTTTCAATATGTATTCTGCTTAAAAAAAAACTGAAAATCACTAAAAACATAATTTAGTAGCTCAGCTGTACTATCATATTTTCTTCAATGATATTTTTCGTGAACATTGACGTTTGCTAACACTTAAAAATTGTCGCCAAATTTTGGCACGTCAAACCGTAACCATCGAAAATTGAAAAAAAAGGTATACAATCCAACTCTGCGAGTTTTAGGTTAGTGATATTCCAAAAGCTTATTTAAAGTAGAACAAACTTGTATCATTATTATGGATAAATATTTTTATTTGCAGATCGAATTTATCACAAACTGTCATTCGGTGAGGTTACAGTTACGATGTCAAGACCGTAATCAGACGCAGATCTAAAAAGTAAATGTTAAAATCAATCAAAATTTTGATCAAAAGTTTGTCATTGCCTAATTTATTTTCTGTGTTGTGTCCATCGCATTGCATCTGAGTAAAGTTTTCGATCAATTCTCTAGGTTGTCCAGACCGTAATCCTATCAAACCATAACCTCAGGATTAAATTAATTTAATTTAAAATATCAGAACTTAGTTTTTTCCCTATGTTTTACTAATTGAAGATATTTTTTGACTAAAAATAATTAAAGTAAGTCTTTTTACACATTTTATAACAATTTAACTTAATATTAAAATTTTTCAATTCATTTATGATATTAATAATTTTTAATGAAAAATTAAGGGTAAATATGGATGAAATTATTAAAAAGAAGAAATTGCTGAAAAAAAGAGTTAAGATGAGGGGAAAACGAGCTGCAGACGCAGAAAAACGCAAAGAGCGGAATGAAATAAAACGACTGCAAAAGTTGAAGAAAAAAGAAGCGACGTATGAATTTTAATTTTGTTAATCTGACAACTGTAATTTTTTTTTGTATAGATTTTATTTTTTACTGAGCATACTTAATTTATCAAGGGCCACTGCTCTTTCTAAAACCATGTTTTCTGAAGTTAACGCAACCGTTGTGGAAAATGATGAAGATAAAAGTGAAATTTCTGTGCAAAAAGAAAAGCAGACCTCCGCAAAAATTAATGAGAAGAGGAAACGAACTGCGGAAAAAGTGAAGAGATGCAGAGAAAAAATAAGAATGAATCCTGAGGAATATGAAAAGCAAAAAGAGAAGGAAAAAAATCGAAGTGCAAAGCGTAGAGCAGCTTTGACCGATTTTGAAAAGGAAAAACCTCATGCAGAACAGGATAACCGAAACAATGAAAAACGTAAAACAACGTTTAGAAAGATGGAGCAGAAACTTCGCAGGCAAGTTCTCTCCTTAAAGAACAAATTGCAAGAAGGCTAACATTACTTAAGCGGTGTGAAAGATGGAAAAAAATCAAAACAAAAATCGCCAGATGAAGACGAACTGAACAAAATTTTTCAGAAAATTATGAACCAAGGACCAAAAGCGATAAAAAAGAAATTATTGTTCCACGAAGTGATCAATTACAGGAACGAAAAACTCAGATGAAGAGCGAAAAAAGCAAGTTTTTATTTTCTCAATATTTATCCGGGAAAATCGTGAAGAAGTATAGAATGCAAAATCAACTTTCTAAAATCGTCAGCACACATTTGCAGCGAAAACATTCTTCCAATGATGACTTGATCTTTGGCAGAAGTAACAAGGAAAAACTCAGTCTACAAATGGCGATGAAAAAGAGTGTTGAAGAAGAATTTTTGTCAAAAGACGAGAATTCAACGAATGCTTCTGGTGCAAAAGATCAAGTGACGAAAAATGGCATAACAATGAGGAAACGTTTTTTTTGGCAGATTCTCTGCCTAATCTATATAGAAAATACTGCAAGGAATCCAATATTAAAGTTTAGCGAGCCTCATTCTATCGGTTCAAACCTTTTTTGACCCTGAACAGGCCTCTTTCGTCTCGTGATCCATACATGTGAAAAGTTCAAGCAAACTTTGATCTGCTTTCTCAAAAACTGGCTCTTTTGAAGATCATACCTAATAACAATAAACAAGATTTTTTTGCCTTCAAAAGTTTGCTCATTAACAAATAGAGATTGTTTTTATCGAACTTGCGAAAACTGCAAGTATTTATGTGTGACTACTGCAGAAAACGAAAAACCGCGAAAGAAAGTAGAGTGGGAGCGAATGACTAGATTTTTAATTTTCAAGTCACGAAAAAGAACAAAATCGAGCGTACAGTCTTCGAAATGGTATCAGCTTTCAATTTGTAATTGCCGTAATTGCTCGTAAAACAAAACAAATTTATTCAAAAAACTTTTTTCTTTTATTTGCAAAAGTTCTTCTATTATTTATTTACTTTCGGAACTCAAGCTACAAATATGTTTTGTAAATTATTCCTAATGTCTCAAATTTTAAATTCTTTTTTAGTTAAAGCATGCTTTCATTGATAAAAAAGAAATATTTATACAAAAATATATATTGTATCCATATGCACATTACATTTATTTTTGAATAGGGCAAAGGGCAAATTAGTTTTAAACGGTGTTTTGTATGAATTGTTAAGTAGGCTATAAAATATGATAACCTCTAAAATATTATCATTTTCTGCATATTTTTTTCTTAAAAAATATTTGTATGGGTTTTCAGAATGACGTAAACTGAAATTGCTGATTACTGCTTTTATTTGTTTCAGCTAGAACTTGACACTGAAAATATCTTCAGGAGTAAAACTTAGATTAAAAAAAGGAACTGTGCCTCATATATTTGCATGCCAGATGAATACATCTTCTGCACCAGTATTGTCAGCATCTACTGAAAGAGCTGTTAAGAGGCAACGAAAAAATACAGCGCAAGAGCTATTGGAAAAGTTTGAGCTATCAACTACAGATGCTAACGTAGAAACAGATAATACAGGTTCACTCTTATATCCTACTAGCGAAACAGAATTAATCTCAACAAAAGACATAGCAAGTTATTTTGATAAAGCTTGCCAGGTAAATTTGAACGCTGCTTATCGAAGCAAGGCTACAAATACTCATAGTGTTGTAACTTCGGAGTTCGGATGTATAGCCGCACCAGAAATGCAAGACATAGCTTGTGGTCAAACACCATAAGTAATGGAATGTGAAGAAAACTACATGAATGATACAGAAGAACTAGTTGATAGTGACTATATATGTGAAAATACATCAGGATCAGACTATGAGCTTGATGATGATCACGAAGAAAAAAGAATACTGAAAGCATTCAAGATAAAATCAGTGCAAAATAATTCTTTTATGTGTTTAGGAATTTGAAAAATTCTTCATTGAATTTTTGTCTAAAAATACTAAATGTTCAATTTTAAATGTTATGATCACACTTAAAAAAAAAAAGACAAAATGAAACGTATGAATATCTGGGCATCTTATTTGGGATGTCTACTAGCAATGTGTCCAGAATTTTCAAGAAAACTTTGCGTCTTCTTGCAGGTTTTCTCCAGAATTTTATTGTTTGGCCTACAGATTCTAATAAAATCAAACAGTGTTTACCAATAGCATTTCGAAGGAATTATTGTAATGTTCAAAGCATAATAGATTGTTTTGAAATTCCAATTGAGAAACCTTCAAATGCATTTCAACAATGTATGACTTGGTCCGACAACTACAAGAATAATACTATAAAATTCATGGTATCTTGCACTCCTGATGGCACAGTAAGCTTTATCTCGAAGGTTATGGGGGCGCACAACAGATGCCGCCATTGTTGAAGATTCAGGATATTTAACGCTGTTGTTCTTTCACATGGATATTATGGCAGATCGAGGATTTAAAAATATAATGCATTTGTTGCAGCAATTAGGTTGCCAACTTATTCGTCCTCCTCCTGTGTCACAAAATCAACCAATGTCTGCGGAGGAAGTTAAATCCACAAGCCGGGTTGCTGCAGTTAGAGTACATGTAGAAAGAGTTATAAATAGACTGAGAAATTTTCATATATTATCCAAATATACATGCATTAATCATAACTTGGTACAGTTATTTGATCACATTTTAATTATCGTTTGTGGCCTTATCAATTTTCAAAATGAAATTATTAAAGTGTGGAAGTATACTTTTTTTTCATGTTTTTGTGAATTATTCATTGTCTTAACAATAATTATATAAAAAAATATAATATCAACTATTCACTACTTTAAAAAAAATGATTTCGTGCTTTATTTAATCAACTTTAGAGAAATGTTTTTTTTAATGTTTTGATATTTATCACGGGATTATCCAAAATTCATGGAATTATCCAAAATTATTTATCATTCCAAAATTCAGTTTTGCTAGTAATTAGAACATCAAAAATATATGCATAGAAGGGACACCAGTGTCTTATTTGCATCAAAGAATACTGGTTAAGCAACAAGTATACTTGTTAGTTTGACAATTATTCTAATTCCCCCTTCTCTTAAAACTATTTAATTATGCATTAATTTCTTGTCTAAGAGTTTCCTTTTGCAAGTACCAAAGAATATTTAATTTGAAGAAATACTATAATAAATCAACAATAACCATTATTTTTAGATGTTCTGTTACAAAAACAGGAAACTTTAGTAAATGCATGCACCAATCATTTGAGTTTTTTTTTAAGAGATAAATTTTAAAAATAATTTGTTATATATCAAATAATATATAGCAATAGTTAACTAAAAAATTAATAACTTTAAAAATATAGATGTGACCATTTCTGTGCATTTTAATATTGAGTGCTTTTTAAAAAATTTTCATTGGTGAATTTTTTCTTATTTACAATGTTTTTTTTAAAAAAAGGTAAAGCTTTATAAATACTTCTATAACAATACATAATAATTTCAAAATTCTTATTTACTCAAAGAATAACAATTTTGAGAATAGATTATAAATGCTTCCTTCTTTACAAAATGAGGTACCAACACATTTTGATGATGTTTCTGCAAATGAACACTGTTCAATAGCCCAAATCATGATTATACAATTGAATTGAGACCAAAGAAGAATATTTCATGCCATTGTGTCTTCCCTCGATTCTTCTGACTGTCCAAACAAAATATTTTTTATCGATGGACCTAGAGGTACAGGTAAGACTTTCCGGTATAAGTGTCTTTACCATCATCAAAGACAATACTCCGAAAACACATTTGTTGCTTGGACAGACATAGCAGTTGTATTGTTACCAAACGGGCGAACTGCCTATAGAGTATTAAACACTTAATTCCTCTGTATTTGGATAAAAGTACAAAAAAATGTTTAGTCGAAAGTGATTTGATTATATTTGGGATGAAGCATCGATGATTCCTGGATTTGCTCTGAAAGTAATAGAAACCACTCTTCGAGATCTACTAACGTCTAATCTCCCATTGGGTGGAAAATGCATTTTGTTTGGTGGTGATTTCAGACCGGTTTTACCTGTCATTAAACGGGCTGGAAAAGAACACATCATATGTGGAACCGAGAAAAATGCTAATATGTGGTCCCATATAAATCATTTTCAACTCAAACAGAACATGCGAGTAACTGAACAATCGTTTGGAGATTGGCTGCTTTCTATCGGAAATGGTGATGCTGAGCATCTCAATGTTTCTGAAATGCTATGTGATGATCTCATAACTGAAACATTTGGTCCAATTATAAGTACTGAATCTCTTCAGGTGAGAGTATTATTGGCTCGACTTAACGATCAAGTTAATCAGTTAAACAAGCATGTTTACATACATTGCCCAGTGACATGATGGCGCCGATAATGAAAGTCATGTTGAGGTTTCAACCTGAATACTTTGCAAAAAGAAATGTTACTGGACTGCCACTCCACAAATTAAGTCTAAAAGTAGGTGCCGTTGTCATGCTAATTCGGAATCTATGCATAACAGATAGTTTGTGCAATTGGGACACGATTAATAGTGCAAAAGATTACTAAATCAGCTCTATTTTGCACTATTATGACTGATGATAAAGCAGGAAACACTGCATGCATCCCAAGGATTACCTTAATTACTAAAGATAGCAACGAATTTCCATTTGTTCTCCATCGCACACAGTTTCCCGTTCGATTGGCCTTTGCGATGACAATTAACAAATCACAGAGCCAAACAGTTAGAAGTGTTGGTCTTTTTATTGATCAGAATTGTCCGATTTTCGGTCATGGAAAATTATATGTTGCCCTATCTAGATGTCGAACCAAATCAGGTTTAAAAGTGAAAATAATTGGTTCACGTAATGAGTGGCTATACGAAATGCTGTATTCAAAAAAGTTTTGTGAAATGTAAAAAATGTGCATAGATAGTATTTTTTTTTTAAATTTTGGTCATTTACAAATATATACAACTTTGTGTATATATAGATACAGCATTGTAAATAGTAATATATTACAGTATTTTTTTAAAAAAATTTCGATTATTATCAAATGCAGTAAAAAATGTTGTATTCAAAGAAGTTTAATAAAATGCAATAAAAAAATGTATAATATAGTATTTTTTTTTCCTTTTAATTTTTATCATTTTCAAATGTATATAGTTTTTTTTCTTTAAATCTGCAATGTATTACATTTTGAATTGATTTAGTTAGAATTTTTGATTGACTTAATTTTTTTATTGATAGTGAGTATAGACTTTCATGTAAAATAATAAGTAATTTTTTTATATTATAGAGAGTTTTTTAAATTTTGTTTGCGAAGCAAACAGAAATTAATTGCGAAGCAATTACTGGCGAGCGGAAGCCTAGTTTTGTAATAATTTTTCAAACAAAACAAACATTTTTATTATGTTTAATCAAGTTCAGTCTTTCATAGGTCTGTATACATTTACTTGTCAATAGGATTTGTAGCTTACAAGACATTCAGGCTAGTAAAAAATAACTGTTTGTGTGTTTCTGTCAAATGAGTGTCTTATGGATAACTTTTCCAATTTTTTGTCTTTCATGCCATATTGTGTGTGATATTTTGTTTCACATGCTTGTAACATCTTTTTTATTGTGAGTGGAGAAGTGGTGATCTGGAGTGGAAGATTGTTAGTTTTTTTAAATTCTTTTAACACGAATTTTTTTAGGATTAATTTTTTGGCTATAACAGTTTTAATTTTATTTTTAATAAAAAAAAAACTTCTTCAAAATTTTTTCTGCGGTGAGGGGTATAATGTGACATTGCGTCACTCACTAATTTTTAGATCTTAATTACATATATGCATTCAATTTTGTATTTTTACACTTTCCCTTTTGAAGTGGTTTGGAATGTCTCTCCCCTCCTTGAATAGCAGGTGGCCGGCTTTTTTTTGATGTTTCCATGTGAAACCCTTTACTTCTACCTTAAATTTTTAAACACTTTTAACTTTTATTTTACCCTTTTACTGCTGTCTTAACCGTAACTTCTAATTTTTTCTAACTGAAATTCATATTTAGCATTTTCCTATTGAAGGGATTGTCGCACTCAACTCGAATCATTCCGATTTTTGTATTAGTTAGAAGTACATCTCACGGCATATTTGACAGTTAATGGTTTTAGTCAAAAATGACAATGTAAAGCAAACCTTGCATATTTCTTTTGTCCTTTCTTAAAATACTTACATATATTTTACTTTGTTACAAATTTTATTAGGTGATTCAATGGTGAAGCATTTAGGTAATTACTTAAATGATAAACCAAATTGTGATGTTGATGTTGTTGCATACCCTGGTATTAATGTGGATAGATCAGGGCTCGAAAAATCGCCCGTCCTCGGAGGTCAAAAATTCCCGGCGGACAACAAATTTCTTGAATCCGACGTCCGCGCGGACGGCCATTTCCCTTTAATCTTCGTGATACATTATTTTAAAATTTTTTTTTTTTTATCTTACACGAGTCTAGCGCCTCACTTTAGAAATGACGCTCTAATCTAGAAATCCCGCTAGTTCTTTTATTACTGTATAATGTAATCCTAGTAACTACTAATTCATTGTGCAATTTTCATAAATAAGAGATAATTATATTTTTATTTATTTAGAAGCTACGGGTTAGTTTCAAAGGAGGACAGGTACATTGTTGGACAAACCGTTCTCGAGGACGGCTTGTCCAACAACGTCCGGCTTGTTTTTCAAGCCCTGGGATGGATTACGTGAGAAGTTAGAATGTGTGAAAGAACAGTAAGATTACTTTTCATAATGGTAAGTTGAAATGTAATTTGTTTAAACATATTCGGTGATTATATAATTAAACTGTAGACATTGTTTGTATCTTGTGTAACTATTCTGCTTCAGAGATTGTTGTTTTATATTTATCATGGTTAGGCTATTAATTAATAATTTCCTTTGCTTATCTTTAAAGGTACTAATGATATGCAGCTGGATACAATGCCCAACTTTAAGAAACTGGCTTATACAGCCAAAAAAATTTGTGGAGAAATTGTAGTTCTTTCACAGATTCTTGAGCGAAGAGTTAACAAATTTCTCTTCATGAAAGATCATCGACATTTTGAAAACGACGCTGCAAAGAGATACAATGAAGGAATAAAAATTATATGTATTTTATCTGGGCTGATGTTCTGAGTCAACTTTATCTGTGGATGAATGTATCGGTAAAGATGGCTTTAAGAAACTGGCTTATACAGCCAAGAATATTTGTGGAGAAATTGTAGCTCTTTCACAGATTTTGAGCGAAGAGTTAACAAATTTCTCTCGATGAAAGATCAGAGCAGGCATCGACATTTTGAAAACGACGCTGTAAAGAGATACAATGAAGTAATAAAAACTATATGTATTTTACCTGGGCTGATGTTCCGAGTCAACTTTATCTGTGAATGAATGTATTGGTAAAGATGGCATTCATTTAAACTACAAAGGCAATATTCAACTGGCTAACATCTTTGAAGAATGCATAGTAAAGTTGCTAAAAAGGAAGTGTATATATACACAACTTTACGTTTACTTATATATATATATTACTTTGATGCTGTAAAGAAAAATATTCGGCATGTATTCAGTAGAGTTTTTATTCCTGATATTCTTATTGGTGCTATTTTACACAATGCAAAAATAATGTTTAGAGGCAATAGAATATTTTATGAGAAAATTTCAGTACCGGTTCTCTCTCAAAAGTGTTGGTTCTGCCCCTGAGGGACAGAGGGAAGATAGCTAAGAGTATTGAACTCACTTTGGACATAATACATTTTTGACAGTTAAGTATAAATTTTAAGTCTCAATTTTATTATTTTACATTATTAATATCAGTAATATTAACAATATATCATTTCTATTGTAAATAAATTTGCAGTAATACAAATGATTATTCAGACAGCTGTTCAAGGACAATAATTAAAAGTCATAAGTTAGCCTCTACACACAAAAGTTTCCTTTAAGGGTAGTGGTACAAGTCTTAATAATAGACTGTTGATTTATTTTGCAACTACTATTTAATTTGTTAAACAGCATAATGCCCTTCTAGGATACAAAAGCTTAGCTGTTTTTCGTTCACATCACCTTATAAAGAAGAGATTCAGTGCAGTGAGTGGCAAATCTTAATACAAAATAATAAGACTAAAATTAATTAAAAGCCCTAGCCATTTCATCATCTGAGGCTCCTGCGTCTGCGGATGTTTTGATTTGTCGTCTGACCTTAAATAACCTAATAGAAAGTCACAAAGAGGTTGCATTGCAGTGGGTACCAGCACACTGCGGACTCCAGGGAAATGAATCAGCAGACTCCTTGGCAGATTCAGTGCAGTGAGTGGCAAATCTTAATACAAAATAATAAGACTAAAATTAATTAAAAGCCCTAGCCATTTCATCATCTGAGGCTCCTGCGTCTGCGGATGTTTTGATTTGTCGTCTGACCTTAAATAACCTAATAGAAAGTCACAAAGAGGTTGCATTGCAGTGGGTACCAGCACACTGCGGACTCCAGGGAAATGAATCAGCAGACTCCTTGGCAAAGAAAGCAACCGAAATTACACGAATAATAAATAAACCAATTCCTTATCACACCGCCAAGCGGTTAATTAGAATGTCTTTTTGGAAAAACATAAAAGAGGAAAAACAAAAAGAACCACCTTTCGCCTGGCTACTGGCCACGACTGCCTTTCCAAACATCTATTCCGTATAAATATATTACCAAGCCCTATTTGCACACTGTGTAATATCCAAGAAGAAATGGACATAAACCACATTAGGCACTGTCCCGCACTAAACTCGAGACACTAGTCGGAGAAGTATTGGAGAGCCCGTCATAAAATGAACGATCTATAGACTCACTGTAGTTTTGTTTTTGTTGTATTGTTTATCTTTTCTTCTGTTTCTCATGTTATTGTCTGTTTTTTAACTACAGTTGTCTTTTGATCTGCCATTGGAAATAAATAAATAAAAAGGTGCATCTTGTTGAAATTTTGAAAAAGACATTAAGAATAATGAACTATTTCAAAATAACAACTGGTATATTGCACATTATTGTATATTGCTTAAACATTGTTGAAAGCAAGAGCAGCAGTAATGAGAATATAGTGACAGTCCTTGTAAATTACTTTAAAAACAACAAGATTGTGACAGAACATCTGCAGTCATTTTCTGCTGATAGCGCAAATAGTACTTTTCTTCTTGAAGGCATTGTTAAGCTCTTGGAAGGATACAACATTTCCTGGAATAATTTAATGTCTGTACTTTTGGATTCTTGCCATGTTATGCGAGGAAAGAAATCAGGACTGGAGAGTAGACTCCGGGGAAGATGTCCACTTTTGGATTCTTGCCATGTTATGCGAGGAAAGAAATCAGGACTGGAGAGTAGACTCCGGGGAAGATGTCCACTTTTGGATTCTTGCCATGTTATGCGAGGAAAGAAATCAGGACTGGAGAGTAGACTCCGGGGAAGATGTCCAAATTTGCTTGACATTGACGGTGACTCTTGTCATCATGTGCATAATGCTGCAATTCTGTAAGCCTTTTGTTTTGCATCTTGAGTCTCTATTTACAGACATTCGCAATGATTTTAAATGATTTAAAGCAGTAATTCACACAAAGCAAAAAAAGGATATATGAGCCGTAAAAAAAGGATATATCGCTGGTTCAAAGTTAAAAATATAAGCCACGTGTTTGTTTGGCCAGAAACTAAAGGATCTCGTGGGTCTAAAGAAATTTCATCTTGTCTAATAAAGTGCATAAAGACTTGCAAACTTCCAAAAACTAATAACATATTCGGATTCGTGTACCGGGAAAAACAGAAATATTAAAACTGTCTTAAGTTGTTAATTGAAAATTGTTCAAAGTACAGAAATAGGAGCTGAGTCAATTGAAATGAAATTTTTGGTAAGTGGACACAGCTATTTGCCCAATGACTCAGATTTTGCCATTATTGAGTCATGTGTGAAAAAAAATCAAAACATTTTTTCACCAGATGATTCGCACAATATAATAAAAACATGTAAGAAGAAAGCGCTATTTTGTCTAATCCAAATGACCCACCCAGATTTTTTTTCAACAAAACCTTTAGAACAATCAATCATTACAGAAAAGTAATCGTCACAGGGTTTCCAGTAAGTAGACTTAAAATGCGCTAAAGTTAGAAAGATCCAAACCCCTTCTCATACAATTCAAATGTGACTATTAGGAAGATATAGAATTTAAAGCCATTAATCTGTAGCAGGTGGACCGCTAAGTTTGAAAAATATGAATCAGCCTTTATTATATCCTAAAGAAAACTTAAGGAATGTGGTGTCTTGTTTTCAGAAATGAGAATGTGAGAAGCCACAACACTAACAATTTTTCAGAATTTCCTTTGTAGAGTGAAGGCATACAATGTTTTAGGAGTTTTAAATTTTATTTCATCCCACTTAGAGATGCATTATCTTGAAAAATTCAGAGGCTTTGCTAATAATCGTTCTGCAAGCAGCAGATTTTTCCTTCTTTCTTTGAAGAAGAAAACACTTTCAATAACTAAAAATGATATTGAAATGCATAATACTGATACATTTTCTGTTAAGAGTGGTATCGATACTTATTTTGTTAATGTGAAAGCTGGTTGTAGTTCTTGTTCTGTGGGGCTGAATGGTCGATTTTGCAAACATCAGTACTCAGTTTTACATCACTATGATATAGTATCACGAAATTTTCCTTATGTTTTACCAGAAGTTAGGCCCGAAATATCTTTACTAGCCTTAGAAGAGAAAGCACCTCCAAAGAATTTTTTGAGCCATTTGTTTCAAAAGATCCGATTATACAAAAGAAGTAAGATATACTTACAGCGAAAGAGATTTTAATTAATAATTGTGAAAAGGGAATAACTCAAACTTGTGATGAAAAACGACAAGTCTTGATCAAAGAGATTTTTGAAGCAATTACGGAAACGGATGAAATTTATAAATCATCTTTGAATGGATTGAAAACATTCCTTATCCAGTAATCCACCTCTCCATGGCCATCGGGTTCCAGAACTTGCAAATCTTGTTATCAAGACTTTTGGAGGACTCTTAATCTTTGCACTAGCATAGACACGACAAAAACAACAACCGGTAATTAGAATGTTTTTTTTATTACCAATGGCAATTGCATACATTTTAGACGAAGAAGTGAAGCAGCTATTCGAGTACAGAATATATTCGAATTACAGTTCGAATAATTCGTCAGCTATTCGAATTGTTGTCGACTTGGCTTCGTTGAGAATAAAGAATCTCCTTACAATTCTCATTGAAAATAGTTGGATTGATGGAGCAACAGCTGATAGAGCTGAACATCAATATAAAATTGCATTGCAAAAAAATCTTGTTATAGAACTGCTGAAAAAATTTAATAGGACTGACAGTCGTGTCGATGCATTGTGGAGAGATGTATTTAAACTTCTTAAAGATTCGGATGAAATCACCAAACTCATGAAACTCACCATGAGTTTATGTAACGGAAATGCGAACGTTGAGAGAGGTTTCTCTGTAAACTCGCAATGTTTGATTGAAAATATGAAAGAAGAGACTCTAATATCACAGAGAATCTTATAAGGTGAAACACGTAGTTCCCAAGGTGAAACACGTAAATTCCTATAAAATTTCAAAACCACTTGTACGTTCCATCCGGAATGCTCATTCGTTGATGAAGGGGAATACAAAAAAAGCGTAAGCATGAATATCAGGAAAATTTGGCTATTTAAGCAAAAAGAAAAAAACAGCAATGTTTAAGAAAGAATATGAAAAAAAAAATTGCTAAAATTAAAAAAGATGCCACTAAAAAAAATTAAGTAATGTGATGGAGCAGATTGCTTCTTTGTGAAGTAATGTAGAATAAATGTTTTTGTATGTTATAATGAAAACATTCATTATAATGATATACAGTGATACACGAAAGTCAGCATACACTTGCAAATTTTCCCATTTTTTGAAATAAAATGCAAATAAATTTCTTTTTCTCATTCGTAGAGCTACCAGTATGCATTTGAATCATTATGTGTCTAATAGACATCAAACATTCTAAGATTATCATAATCATTTTCAGATTAAGTTAAAAGTATGCGTTTTTCAAACTCACAAAAGTGAGCATACAGTTGGATTTAAATAGGTTTTTGCAGGTATTTGGCCATCTTTTTATTCTCTTAATATATTTGTAAGAATTGTGCCTTGTTTTATATAAGCTTTAGAGGTGATTTTTGAATGAAATTTATTTAATTAATTTTAAAATGGCAACTAAAAGAACTGAAACATCATTAGAAATCAGAGAACTGGTTATTAAATTGAAAAATGAGGCAAAATCACTCAATCAAATAAGTCAAATTATTGGTAGAAGTAGAGCTACAGTGCAAGGAATAATAAGGAAATATAATTTGACAAAAACTACGGAAAACTTGCCTCGTACTGGTAGACCACCAAAATTGAACGGTAGAGATAAAAGAGAAATCATTCGAACAATTCGTAATAATCCGAAAACTACTGCAGTAGACATAGCCAAACATCTTGAAAAGGTTAAAGAAACTGATGTAAATCCAGAATGTGTTAGAAGAGCCTTGAGAGAAGAAGGATATAATAGCAGAATTCCTCGTAAAAAACCTCTCATTAGTAAAGTCAATAGAGACAAAAGATTAGCATTTGCGCATCTTCATGAAAACGATAATTTCGATTACTGGAGCAAAGTTATTTTTACAGACGAATCTAAATTTAACATTTTTGGCTGGGATGGTAAGCAAAAAGTTTGGCGACAACTAGGAACAGAGTTAGAATTGAAGAATCTGATTCCTACAGTAAAACATGGCGGAGGTTCAGTGATGGTTTGGGGCTGTTTTTCAGCTTCAGGTGTTGGCAATTTAGTCTTTATAGAAACCACTATGGATCGTTTTGTCTATTTGAATATATTGAAAAACAATTTGAAGCAATCAGTGAGAAAATTAGGCATAGGAAATGACTGGATATTCCAACAAGATCAGGATCCAAAGCACACAGCTGGTGTTGTCAAGGAATGGCTGTTGTACGACACTCCAAGACAACTGCACTCCCCTCCTCAAAGCCCCGACCTGAATCCTATCGAAAATTTATGGGATGAACTGGACAGAAGTATCAGAAAAAGGCAAATTAAAAGCAAAGACGATCTTAAAAAGGCATTGCTTGAAGAATGGCAAAAAATCCCCCGCACTGTAACCGAAGGACTTGTTTATTCAATGCCTAATCGTATGAGAGCTGTTTTAAATTCAAAAGGTGGACCAACTAAATATTAAAATATGGAAATTTCAAACGCAGAATTTCCTGTATGTTCACTTTCGTGACTTGCGAAATGACTGATTCTCCAATATTTTATATTATTTTATGTCTAATGATAAAAAAACTGCTGTTTTTGCTCATCAATTTTTTATTTCTAATCAATTTAAGCTAAATTGAATTCAATTCTTAGGTAAATATTAGAAATAAATAAGTTTCTGTTAATTTTGAAAGGTGTATGCTGACTTTCGTGTATCACTGTAAGTGAAAAATAAAAATTTTGATTTAATAAAATTGAAAATTAAATATAACCTGCGTGATACAGGGAATTTGATAATGTCTTCTCACTGAACACCCTTGTAAGGGTTGGGAATTCATATATTACATGATTAATTATTACTCCATACTAATTATTTTAGCAGTAATTAAATTGGTTTTTAATATCCATAATTGTAACCATAGCATATAATTAAAATTATATATATTTTGCTGATAAGCAATTCATCTGTTAAAAAGGGATCTCTGATATTTCTTCGTGAAAGGATTCCTCTTTTTTTCTTTCTTCTGAGTAGGCTGACGTCATTAACATTACGCGATTTTCTACTTCTAGCAAAGTAGATCCGTCCAACTAATCATAGAGCCGATAGCACCAATGAGAGAGCGGCGACAGCAGCGCCATCGAGGAGGCGGACGTTATGATCTTGAGAGAGAGAGTGGTACAGTAGAACCTCGATTAACCGAGGCAATAACGAAGTCTAATTTTTTTTCTTCTCCTTTCCAAAATGAGATTGGAAAAAATAATACACATTTTAGTTCGTTGTCCGAGTTAATATAATTGGCTAGTTTATACAGATTGCTTACAAGTTGCGCTCTGCAAAATTTCTGTTCTATTTGGGAAAGATTTTGGTGGTCGTGGTCAACTGAAGCTTGGTGCTCTTGTTAATAAGCCATTTTCAAATTGGCAGAAATTCAAGGAAACCTTTCAGATACATGAAAAAATGGTATACCATCAATTTTTGATCAAAAAGCTGAAGGATTTTCTACAGTGATGTTAGGAAATATCCAAGATGTTTTGCAGACTTTAGACAATGAAAATCCCAGAAACTCATTACCATTCTAGAAAATCTTATAGCGAGCGGTCCATAATAAGTGGTCTTAAAAGGTAACAATGACAGTGATCTGATAGGGTTCACAAGGCCTCTTCATAAAGATGGCATTTTCAGAGTTTTACTTCGGTATCGAGCTCTTTCTGGAGATGATGCTCTTAAATTGCATTTGCTAAGTCAGGTACCAGACAGTAGGTCGATGTATAACATCACCTACTCTTCAGAATGAAATTATAGAGTCATGTGGGAATACAGTACATGAGGCTATTATAGAAAGAGTGAAAAGTAAATGTCGTGGCTATATTTCAGTTTTAGCGGATGAAACGCAGGGTGTTTCAAGGGAACAACAATTATCATTATGTGTACGATATTTGAATATTTCTAATAAAAAATCAATTATTCATGAAGACTTTATAGAATTTGTTAAAGTTGAAGACTTATGGTATCTGCTAATGCGGTTGCTAATAATAGAAAGACAGATTTCCCATGGATTAGATCTAGAGATGATGGTAGGTCAAGGTTATGATGGTACTGCAGAAAATTTAAGGTGTACTTATTTTGACAAGTGCTCGGTATCTTACGACGCATTTCGTACATTGTGCTGCTTGATTTAGTGATCGGACATTCTTCTAGTGTACCAGTTATTCGGAATTGTATAGGAACAATGAAATCGATAGTAAATTACTTCAGACAATCTTATATACGGAGTATTGTGCTCAAGAAAACATCAGACGAAAATGTTCATTCTCAATTAATATCCTTATGTAAAACGATATGGGCAGAAACACACAAGACTGTGGAACGAATTGTAGAAATGCATGATGCAATCATAAAAGCATTGCAAATATTTGAAAAACAAAAAAGAGATCCTCAAGCTTTTCTATTTGCACAAAGCATGCAGAATTCTCAGTTCGTAGTGTCGTTTATAATTTTAAATAAGTAATTCACTTATACATCAAGTTTGAATGCAGGCAGTTTCTCTAAGCTTCTTCGAAACTTATGAACATGTTTAGACCGTCATCTCGAGGTGTAGCCCAAGTAATTCGGGAAATTCGTCGCGAGGAAACTAACATCGCTGCAAAGCTCTTCAAATCGTGCATGCGAATATTGAAAGAGCGACAAGTTTCTGCATCAGAATGTGTATATCGACTCTACCATTTGCTACTAGGCTCAAGTTCAAGAAAATGTGTTTTCTTAAATACAAGAAAGTCTGATGAACGATATCGAATGTTGAGATTTGAAAATAATCAAGCAGTTGGGCGTTGCTCAAATTTATTTGAGCGATTTGCTAATCGTCCAAGACAACAAGAGCAGAGCTATGATTTCCCAAATATGTGTCCACTTGAATTTTGAGGCTTTTTATGCAAAAATAGCGGGAGATAATGAAGAAAGTATTGATGCAGAAGAGAAAGAACAACCAACAAGACGAAGATTCATAAATCTGATCAATAACACATAGAAATGTTCCAGTTGTCGTTCGAATACCGTACTTCCAAATACCGACCGACCCAGATAATTATTTCTATAGTCTGCTGGTACGATCTGCACCCCAATGAGTACTTGAATTGATGTGTAACATGTTCATAGTTTACTTACAGCGTTTTCGCAACTGTTTAATATAAGGGCCAAATGATTCCATTGTGAAGTATTTAGGTAATTACTTAAATGTTAAACCAAATTGGGATGTTGATGTTGTTGCATACCCTGGTATTAATGTGGATAGATTAAGTGAGAAGTTAGAATGTGTGAAAGAACAATACGATGTTGTCTTAATTCATGTTGGTAAGTTGAAATGTAATTGTTTTAATTAATTGGATGATTATATAATTAAACTGTAGTGATTGTTTGTATCTTGTGTAACTATTCTACTTCAGAGACTGTTGTTTTATATTACATATGATTTGTTTTTCTATATATAATATGGTTATGCTATTAATTAATAATTTGCTTTACTTATCTTTAAAGGTACTAATGATGTGCAGCTGGGTACAATGCCCAACTTCAAGAAAGTGGCTTATATGGCCAAGAAAATTTGTGGAGAAATTGTTTTTCACAGATTCTTGAGCGAAGAATTAACAAATTTCTCTCGCTGAAAGATCAGAACAATCATCGACATTTTGAAAACGACACTGTTAAGAGATTCAATGAAGTAATGAAAACTAAGTGAATTTTACCTTGGTTGATGTTCTGTGAATCAACTTTATCTGTGGATGAATGTATCGGCAAAGATGGCATAATTTAAACTTAAGAGGCAATATTCAACTGGCTAACATCTTTGAAGATTGCATAGTAAAGTTACAAAAAAAGGAAGGGCACTTATACACAACTTTATGTTATGTTACGTCTTAACATTTAGGCAGATCACCAGAACTCAGACCATACCAACAGGAAATAGTGGTCAATGAACTTCAACAGACTTTGTACTCTGATGCTGTAAAGAAAAATATTCGGTATGTGTTCAGTAGAGTGTGTGAAAAGGCTAATACAGTTAAGAAAATTCGGGGAGAAATTGTAGTTCTTTCACAGATTCTTGAGCGAAGAGTTAACAAATTTCTCTCGCTGAATGATCAGAGCAGGCATCGACATTTTGAAAACGACACTGATAAGAGATTCAGTGAAGTAATGAAAACTAAGTGAATTTAACTGGGATGATGTTCTGTGAGTCAACTTTATCTGTGAATGAAAGTATCGGTAAAGATGGCATAATTTAAACTTAAGAGGCAATATTCAACTGGCCAACATCTTTGAAGATTGCATAGTAAAGTTACAAAAAAAAGGAAGGGCACTTATACACAACTTTATGTTATGTTACGTCTTAACATTTAGGCAGATCACCAGAACTCAGACCATACCAACAGGAAATAGTGGTCAATGAACTTCAACAGACTTTGTACTCTGATGCTGTAAAGAAAAATATTCGGTATGTGTTCAGTAGAGTGTGTGAAAAGGCTAATACAGTTAAGAAAATTCGGGGAGAAATTGTAGTTCTTTCACAGATTCTTGAGCGAAGAGTTAACAAATTTCTCTCGCTGAATGATCAGAGCAGGCATCGACATTTTGAAAACGACACTGATAAGAGATTCAGTGAAGTAATGAAAACTAAGTGAATTTAACTGGGATGATGTTCTGTGAGTCAACTTTATCTGTGAATGAAAGTATCGGTAAAGATGGCATAATTTAAACTTAAGAGGCAATATTCAACTGGCCAACATCTTTGAAGATTGCATAGTAAAGTTACAAAAAAAAGGAAGGGCACTTATACACAACTTTATGTTATGTTACGTCTTAACATTTAGGCAGATCACCAGAACTCAGACCATACCAACAGGAAATAGTGGTCAATGAACTTCAACAGACTTTGTACTCTGATGCTGTAAAGAAAAATATTCGGTATGTGTTCAGTAGAGTGTGTGAAAAGGCTAATACAGTTAAGAAAATTCGGGGAGAAATTGTAGTTCTTTCACAGATTCTTGAGCGAAGAGTTAACAAATTTCTCTCGCTGAATGATCAGAGCAGGCATCGACATTTTGAAAACGACACTGATAAGAGATTCAGTGAAGTAATGAAAACTAAGTGAATTTAACTGGGATGATGTTCTGTGAGTCAACTTTATCTGTGAATGAAAGTATCGGTAAAGATGGCATAATTTAAACTTAAGAGGCAATATTCAACTGGCCAACATCTTTGAAGATTGCATAGTAAAGTTACAAAAAAAAGGAAGGGCACTTATACACAACTTTATGTTATGTTACGTCTTAACATTTAGGCAGATCACCAGAACTCAGACCATACCAACAGGAAATAGTGGTCAATGAACTTCAACAGACTTTGTACTCTGATGCTGTAAAGAAAAATATTCGATATGTGTCCAGTAGAGTGCTTTTTTTTCTTCTTCCTGATAGTCTTATTTGTGCACTATAAGCTTGACCAGATTGATTTTGAGACAATCACTCACTTTCTTCTGAAAATTATTAATTTCATCAATAAAGAAAATTTATACAGATCTTATACATTTGTAATTGGAATTAGGTGTTGGATAAAAGAAAATAATTGAAAATATTTGTGGTGATAATTTCTCACGCAACAATAGAAATGTTATTCCTAATAAAGAAAGATTTATTGATGGTACAGCTTTGAACAATTATGTCAAACATCATAAAACTTTGTCTCAGATTCTAATGATGCTCAGTGAGTCAATATTATAATTAATAACTTATTGACTGAAGATTACAATCCTGTTTTGGTTTATAAACCTGTTAATAGTGAGGTTGTATTTGGTCCAAAAATAATGGGCTATATTCCCAAAAGTTTATTTATATAAGGTTTTCAATCAAAATCTCAACATAACATGATGAAAAATGGCTGTAAAATAATTCTGTGCATTGATGCGACTCACAAAACAAACCATCGTTGTTTCAATCTTTTAAATCTTCTTGTCCCCGACGAGTTTGGACATGATTATCCAGTTGCACATTTTATTACTAGCAGTTATGCAGAAACCATGAAGTATTTATTTCTTTGTCTTAAATTTAATATTCCAGACCTATATTGTAATTGTATAATGACTGATGATGATAAAGTTACAGCTAATTCATTCAATACGATTTTTGAAAAGGCTTCACATTTGCTATGTAAATGGCACATTCACAGGACCTGGCTAATACAATTAGCAGCTAAGGTTAAAAATGTATCATAACCTTAGGAGAACTATATGCAGGTTTATTATCTCTTTTAGATGAGCGAAATCTTTCATCATTTTTAAATAAGCTTCAGTTGTTTATACAACAAAATGCTTAGAATCTGCACAAGTCGTAGAGGCAAAGACGGCACTGCAAAAAAGTTACGGAAACATTACGACTGTTCCTCAAATATTTGAAAAGAACAAAAAACTTCTAGAAACTGGACTCAAATCTCGTGGCCTTCTAAAGAAATTGAAGAAGTTGGAAAATATTGTTTAGACAGAATTGTGGGTGATATGTTATCAAGAATAAATCAGACTTCAATAAAAGCATACAGAAGAATACCACCATTAAGAGTCTTTATACAAAAGGTCGAAGCTGAAAAGATAGAACCAAATACAAAGATATATGACACAGTAAAATCAATGCTAAAATGTACTGAGCAGAGCTGTGAGAGGCAAAATTAGGCTTTTTTATTTCTGTGTCATCAGAAGCGTGCGGTTTTTTAATGAGGTTCCAGACTGATAAACCAATGGCACATTTCTTGTATGAAGAAATGTACTTGATGCTTAGCAATTTAATGAGGAGATTTGTTAAAAAAATATGTTATAGAGCAGAATGATTCTGCAATGAAGTTGATGAAAGTAGATGTCACCCAAAAATGTAACCATCTACCAATTACAGACGTGTACCAGATGTAGTTTTAAAGAAAGCAAAGCCACAGATACTGCCAAGTCTATTTTTAAGAAGGAGTCTCTAATTTTTACAAAAAATGACTCTAAAATTGATGGAAAGGAATCCGCTGCATTTCAAGCTTGTGAGAGGCGTAAGTGGTCTGTCCCCAACAATTATATCTGTTTCAAATTCATCCTGCATTAAAAAGATAGGAATGGCTTTGGATTGTTTCGTTGATTGCAATCAAATGTCAGCAGTCACTGCTGATAAAGTAAAATCAGAATTTCTTGAAGACTATCACGTTAAAAAAGAAATGTCGGAATTGAAGCGTGAGAGTGGAAGATTAGATGTCTTCTATTCTTCATTGATGTCTGAAAGCGCAAAGTATCAAAATTTGTTCGTATTCATTAAAAATATTTTAATTATGTCTCATGGGAATGCTGCTGTGGAAAGTGGTTTCAGTATTAATAAAGCTTTGCTTACTGAGAACATGCAAGCAAAGTCAGTAGTTGCTTTAAGAACTGCATATGATGGCATTAGTAATGTTGGAGGTTTATCTAAGATACATGTAACTAAAAAGATGATACTTGCAGCAAGAAATGCTCATAGTTGCTATCATGAAGAGCTAAAAAACTTATGGAGAAAGAATCAGAAGAACTAGCAATTAAGAAAAAGAGGGCTGCTGAAGAAAACGAAAATCCCGCAAGGTGCAAATTGAAAATATTTTGTAAAAGGAAATTTGAATTAAGTTTTTGCCTTTCTAATACTACTGTATTTAAAGCTTATTTTGTGTCTTTTTAAATATAAGATTATCGTGGTATTTTAATTTAAACTTATGACTAATTTAATGTTTTATTTTCCACGTGCTGCGTTTATTAATGTTCATTATATTATTTGATTTAGTTTTATATTGATATATGTTTGCACGTGGCAAATTGAAAAACTTTATAACCAATATGATTTTTTTCACCACGTGTTACTTTTATTTAAGTTACTTATATTATTATATTAATTTTATATAGATGTATGTTTGCACGTGTTAATTTAATTATTTTTATTTTAAAGTAAGATTTATTGCATTTTTTTTTTAAGATTTGTTTTACCACATGTCTTAAAACGTATCTAGGTAACTAATTTATTTGTAAAAAATCGCAGTTTACTTGATTTTAATTCTTTTTTTCTTTTCCAACTCTTGTAACGTTTTGTTAATATCATGTAACATATTCCTTAATTCTTTTTAAAATTTATTTACTACACATTTGTTTTTTGGTTTTAAAATTTTTTTTTAATTATTTATGAAATATTTTTTACTTTCACGGATGGTACTAAATTATTATTTCTTTTAAAGTAATTTTTTTACCGCATGTTTAATTAAGTCAAAAAATTTATTTCAATTTCAGTGTTTGTAATTTGCCATGGGCTTTTAGAAAACTTATTGTTGAAGCAGATATGATTGATTTTTATAAAATTATTTACCATATTAAGTTTAATTCATATAGCTGATTTATTCTTATTAATATTTTTTTACATAGCACGTGTGTTATTTAACAATCATTCTTTGTAATTTCTTTACCATGTTTTATGGAATTATGATTTTTAAAAATATTTCACACAGTGTTTTTTTTTTTTATTCAACATCGTTTATTTTATGAGTTTCAACACAAGTTTCTTGTCATTAAAATTAATTAATATTACATGATTATGATTTGTTTTTGCAAAGGGTTTTTAAAAAATTTATTGTTACAACAGATATAATTGATTTCTGAATTAAAAAAATTGTTTATCACGATAAAATTTAAATTACATTGCAAAACTTATAAACTGTTTAATGGCTGTGTTATTTTTCATTTTTAAAATATTTAATTATGATGCTATACTTATTTAATGATTTTTAAATATGTCATTTACTATTCCCTTAAAATTAATCTATGTTATCGTAACATATATAGACACCTGTCCAATTATTTTAATTTATTCTGATGATAGAAAGAAAACATTTTTCTTAAAAACCATACTTATTAATATTACTAATTATTTTTTATTTTAGGTTAGTGAAACGTCTGACATTTTTAACGATAATCCGTTGCATGATGTTTCAGATTCAAATCTGTTATTTAGGTTAGTGAAACGTCTGACATTTTTAACGATAATCCGTTGCATGATGTTTCAGATTCAAATCTGTTATTTGATGATGATTTTTCCTCCTTTTATTTTATATGCCCATTATCTTTATGGGAAAAGAAATTAATTCTGAAATCATGTTATTATTATTATTATTTAGCTGATGAGTGAGACTTCCCAGACATTTTTGGAGAACCCCCGTTCGCCACCAATTTACAGTATTATCGATGAGTTTCAGGTACTTATCATTTAGTTTAGGTTTATATCCGGATATATTTTATAAAAGCGGTTGAATGTAAATTATGTTTACTGCTTTTTTCTAGGATTTGAGTGAGACTTCGCAGGTATTTATGGAAAGTTCTACACAGGTCAATCAAATTGGGGCAGGTGCTAATGAAGATCCGATAGAAGGACCAAGTTCTACCTACTGGACACAACTGCCTGTTATTAATAATGATATCTCGGTATATATATATATATATATATATATATATATATATATATATATATATATATGTGTGTGTGTGTGTGTGTGTGCTGTCAATGTATATTTTATATGCACGTATATATTATTTTTTACTTTTAAGTTCCAGGATTCAATAGTACTGGTGGAAAACAGCAGAAGGATAAATAAAGTGTATGGGGCGGAGGAAATCAATTATTTTGCCATCGTGGACCCTAGTAAACTACCCGAACATGCCAGGGGTGCTCGCGTGAAAGATGTCATAGACGTTCTTTACAAACTTATCGAAATTCTCTTAAACAGAGTAACACAGAATTTAAGACCCAACGATTTAATAAGATTCTTATTAATGTCTGATCGGTTGGATCGTCCGATCTCTACATGCTTGATGCGTGTCATAGATATGACAGTTGAGAAATTTTTATCTTGCATAGTCAAAGTACTTCAGTCAAAAGACGACATTAAACTGGATGAGGGATTTTCAATTAATGTGGTTACTGTTCGTAGGGAGTCTGGTTCTGGTCGCAACAGGCGTGCAATCATACCGGAGATGGATAGAACAAAGAAAAATTCTGTTATTAGTATAAAGAGTGATTTCCAAATTTGCTCTGCTATGGCTATACTTCTTGGAAAAGCTATAATTGAAAAGGATGCTGAGCTATCAACTTTACGCAAACAAACTTGCAACTTGTTAGAAAGACGTGCACTCGCGTTGCACGCTGCTACACAGGTACCAGAAGAACCGTGTGGATTCGAGCAGATAGCTATCTTCGAAAGGTACTTGGATGTACAGGTCATTGTGATAAGTACCGAAAAAATGAATAAGGTACTTTAGACAAATTGTATTTCCCCCCTTCTTTTTTCAATATCACGATTCTTGATAACAAATTAATCATTTTTTTGTGATTTTAGGTTTCCTACAAGGGTTGCAGGAGATCCAAAAAGATATATTTATGGCTGCATAACTCACATTATGATTTGATCAAGTCACCGAAGGGGTTTTATGCTTCAACGTATTTCTGTGATTCCTGCTTCAAGCCTTTTCAAAACTTAGCGGATCATCACTGCGAGTTTTTATGTCATGTATGTAAAAGGAATAACTGTGTTAGAGATGAAGGAAGTTCGAGGTGTAACGGATGTGACAGAGTCTGTAATTCTTCATCTTGTTTCTCAACTCATATAGAGAAGAACATATGTGCATTAGTAAGACTTTTTTTTAAAAAAAAATCAACTGTTCTATTTTCTGTATTCATAACATTTTCAACATAGCATTTTTTCATAGTAATTTTAAAAACATTTCATTCTTTTTTTTAGATATATCAGTGTAGAAAATGCTCCAAAGTGATCGAGAGAAGAAAATGTCGACAGGATCAGCACAAATGCGGAGAAATACGTTGCAAGGCTTGCAAAAAATACTTTCCACCTGGACATCTGTGTTTCTTGGATAAAGTGGAGGCAGCGAAGCCCAACGACAAGCTCATCTTTTATGACTTTGAAACCTCTCAAGACACAGGTGAACATATTGTCAATTTTGCAATTCTGCAGTATGCTGATGGTGAAGAGAAATTATTTCAAGGAGAAGAAACGCTGTCTGAATTTTGCACGTACGTATTGTCACCTGCTCATAAAGGGCACACTCTCATTGCCCATAATATGAAGGGATTTGATGGACAATTCGTATTAAGATGGCTTTTGGAGCGTGGTTACCAGCCAAAGGTGATTCCTCAAGGATCAAAAGTCATTCAAATACAGGTAACGACCCTGAGCATACGGTTTATTGATTCTTTCTGTTTTATGCCGATGGCTTTATGTAAACTCCCAAAGATGTTTGGACTGCAAGGAGTTAGCTAAAGGCTTTTTTCCTCATTTTTTCAATACACCGCAAAATCAAGAATACATAGGTGCTATGCCAGAGCAGTCATTTTACGGTCCAGATTCAATGTCCACAGAAGTTCGCCAAAATTTATTACGTGGTATCAGGAACATGAGCATGACGTATTTAATTTTAGGAAAGAAATTGAGACTTATTGCCGGTATGTATTCAAATGCAAATCATCATTTGTATTAGTAAAAAAACATATTTATAATTTAATTTTAATCGTTGAAATTCTTGTTATAGATCTGATGTAGATATACTTAGAAAATGCTGTTCAGGAAGCAGTTCATAGAAATTTGTGGTGTTGATCCCTTTTGGTAAAATTGTTTTTATTTTGTTTCATATACATTTGTTTACTGCTTTATCTATTTTTTTTTATTCAATAGTTTTTTAATATATAATATGATTTCAGTTATGTAACAATCGCTGCATCTTGCATGGCATGTTTTCGGAGCAAGCACCTTATACCAAAAACTATCGCCATGGTACCAGTATATGGTTATACAAATGGCAGTTACAGCCTTGATGGAATTAGATGGATGGATTTTGTTTCACATTCAGGAGGATTGCATATTAACCATGCATTGAACGGTCATGGAGAGGTTAAGATTGATGGATTGAAAGTAGATGAATTTTGTTCTGTAACAAACACGATATATCAGTATCACGTGAGTGTTTTTTTTTTACAAGTTTTTGTATCATCTTATTTTTTAAAGAAAGTATAGGATGATTAATCATGTTTTTTAATCAAAAACAGGGCTGCTTTTTTCACGTATGTGAAATTTGTTATAACCGTGATGTGATAAATCCAGTTTCTGGCCAGACGATGGAGAAACTTAGACACAAGACTGCGGAAATTTCAGAAAGACTAAGGAGAAAGGGGTATGATTTGGTGGAGATTTGGGAGCATGAGTTTGCAGAGCTAAAGAAGACGGATGAAGTCAAGACGTTTTTGGCCACTCATGAAATAGTGGATCGATTGAACCCCCCGAGACGAATTTTTGGCGGGAGAACAAATGCAATTAAATTGATTTACGAAGGTGTAGCTAAGTACATCGATTTTACGAGTTTATACCCGTATTGTAATAAATACTGCAGGTAAGATTCATTCTTTTCAGCTTTTCTGTAATTTGTGATTTTTAAATTCTTATATATGTTCTTTTTTTCTCCTTCAGATACCCTGTGGGTCATCCCACCATCATCACGGAGAACTTCGATGATATTGAGTCTTATTTCGGATTTATCAAATGTCAGATTGTTCCGCCAAAGAATTTGTACCATCCCGTTCTACCCTATAGAACCAATGGAAAGTTGATGTTTCCTCTTTGTAGAATATGCTGCGAAGCAGAAAACCAGTCTCCTTGCTCACACGATGAGGAACAAAGAGCACTGACTGGAACGTGGGTCACGGAGGAGGTGAAGAAAGCAGTTCAAAAGGGTATAAGATAAGGAAGGTAAATATCATTTCGTTCGAATCAAGATTTATTATTTTTTTTGTGATTCAAATAGTTCAATTTATATCTTAATTTTTTTCAGATTCATGAGGTGTACCATTTTCCCGAGTCTTCCACTGGATTATTCCAATCCTATATAAATACATTTTTGAAGCTGAAACAAGAGGCAAGCGGTAGGCCTGAGGGTTGTTCCACAGATGAGGAAAAGGCCGAATATACGTATACAATCCTACTACGACAGAGAAGGGATTCAATCCTGGTCAGAGAGCTGTATCGAAATTATTCCTGAATAGCTTTTGGGGACGGTTCGGTATGAATCTGAAGAAATTACTTCTCAACTTTGTCGATAACCTGGAGGATTTCAATGACATACTTGTTGATAACACAAAGGAGATCAATTACCACATTTCGCTTATTTTTTTTTTAAGATTGTAATATATATTTTGTAATTGATCTTGTTTATTACAAATGTTTTCCTACAGAAAACATTTGCGCGATGCAGTGGAGACAAAAGGATGATTTTATTGAACAGGACACAAGCACTAACATCTTCATAGCTACATTCACTACCTGTCACGCCAGATTGAAATTGTTCAATGAAATTGATAAATTGGGGAACAGGTTTTGTATTTCGATACAGACTCCATCATCTATGCTTCCAATGGAACAAACGATCCACCGTTAGGAAATTTTCTATGTGATTTTACTGATGAACTGGGAGCAGAGTCGATTGTGCAGTTTGTTTCAGGTAAATTTAAAAAAATATTTTAAAGTTCATAAGGGTACAATTTTTGTAAAGAAAAGTTCCGTTTAGTAATCATTATCTTTTCTTTTCTTCATGTGGTCCAAAGAATTATGCTTATGTGACTGAAAGTGGAAAAAGTGTTTGCAAAGTGAGCGGGTTCACGTTGGATTTCAAGAATTCCCTATTGTTGAATTATGATTCGATTTTCAGTTTGATATCAAACCTCGACCATGATTCAGCGATCCCTATCTAGAATTCATCCAAGATAGTGAGAGATGCCAAGCGAATGAGGGTCTTGACGAAAGAAGAGAGGAAAATTTACAAGATGACATACACGAAGAGGGTAATTCAGACAGACTATTCTACGTTGCCGTACGGATAGTAAGGAAGAAGATGACGACACATATACACACATTTGAAAAAAAAAAGGTCCTTTTCAGGACCAACAAATATAATTACACAAACATTCACTTATACAAAAATTAGAAGATATTTTCAGGTATTAAAAAAATGGTAAGTATGTATTGTTTTTTGTTTACATTTGAAATAAAGAGAGAAATAATTTAATTTTATTTCTTTTATTTTTATTATAAACAGAACATGTTACAAAATATACTGTTATTTAGTAAGTCAGCCAACGATTCTTTCTAGCAAATAGGACACGTGATTTCTTTACAATTGGTGAGACAGTAAACATTTTTTTGTTAATTACATATTCTTGGGGTATTTCCATTTCTTTTAAAACTTCAAAAAATACTTGTTGGTTGTTTCTTCTCATTTCTCAGTGCATTATTGATCAAATGAGTTATATTTGTTCCAGGAAGGAGTTTCTGTTTGTACAAAATTTCTCCTTTATCATTCCAAGAAAAGTGTTCTTTATCAGTTGGAGAAACTTTTTAGCTCGCTCTTTTTGACTTTTGGGTACAACATTCATTAGTTGCGTTTCTATTATATTGGTGTTTTCCATATCATTTTCTTATTTAATTTCGTTAGGCTTTTCTTCCACTTCAGCTGAGATATCATCCACTGGTTGATTCGATTTGCTTTTATTTTCCAAAAAAGTAGGAATTTTGACAAATTTTTGAAGAATTTGCAAATATAACACTGCCTTTTCATTTTCTGAAATATTTTGATTTTTAATAATATCTTGCATTTGCTTATCCAAGTCAGATAATTGATCTACAGTATTAGCTTGTAACCTATTTTCAGGAACGAGTAAAAATTTTTTAGCGTGCTCCATTAATTAAAGATGTTAAAGCTGCAATGGCCGCTGGTATTATGAATCCTAAAAATCCGTCACCTCGTTGGACAAGTACTTTTCGCTTGCGGAATAGGGGTACTTTTTTGTCAGCAATTTTTCTTAAGCTTCTTTTAAATGGTGATAGTTTTTTCTTTTGATTTTTATTGAGGAGTATATTTCCTTTTAACAAATTAAGTACACATTCACAAATGTGTTTGATAGATTTAGCAGGACAAAGTTGCAAGAATTTCCGCTTTGTTTTCAATTTAGCCACAAGACCTCTAAACAACAGTGCTTACTGTCCGACATTCTAATTGCAATTGATTGTTTTATTTCTTGTGAGTTGTAATTTATACTTTGATGGAGCTCATGTTTTCTGATTACAGTTAACACAGTAGCGATTCGCAATGTGTTCGAAGTAAATAAACAAATGGTTATCGTGGTTGGTACGCGATCATTTTATCATTTGGTAATATACCAGTGCGCAGGCGCAAGTTATCTTCCGTATCTGGTTTCAAAGCGACACTTGATACACTTCTTGGAAAAATCTCAATTTTGCTGGGTAGAGCTATCGACCTAAACGGGTAATTTGACTTTGATCTCGGGGTTTTTCTTTTCCTTTATGGAATATATTTTGAACTATAAAAATTACCGAGACGTTACGGTGGTGACTATGTTTCGTAAATAAATGAGTTAGCTTAGAATTACTTCCCAATTCAGACATAAGATCGTCAAGGATAATTAATGCATTTGAAATATTATTCAAATCAGAAGGAACGCCCTCATGAAATGTCACATTCGGTATTGTTTCAAACATGGTTTGATACGCACCAAACACTGATTTTGGACTTAACACCAAATCACTGATTTTGGAAACAGTTCAATAATTTTAGATTCAATTATTTTTTTACAGAGCCGACTTTTCCTACAGCCCGTGGGTCCGGCCAAAATGCTCGTGAACGAGTGTCTAAGTTTAGGAAATTCCATGGCAAATGGAAAAAGAATTATTAAACGAGAATATTTATTAAAAGTAATTAACATAAAAAACGGTAAGGAAATAAAAGGACAAAATAAAATTACAACATTTCTTTTCAAAAAATATCAATTTTATTGCTTGAAAGTAAACCGTACACCAAATTTCTTTTTTTACAAATTGATACACTCTAAAATAATTTTTTCTGTTTACATCGAGATTTCTTATAATTGATAACAGACATAATTGATAACATAGACATATTACGACAACGGTTATATATGAAAAAAATACAATAAGCTCCACATACATTGGATGTTAGTGATTGAAAAGTGACAGAATTCCAACATGTATTAGTAATGTTAAATAAACTATAAATATTCAGAGCATAAAAATCGGGCGAATGTCCATAGGAATCGAAAAATTCTAGTGTTTTTTCTTCAGTCATGTACAGAGCTAACCAGTGAGATCCTGGTCGAGTTGAATCATCTATATTGACGATGATGGCTTGATTTTCTTGTAACATGAGTATTATGTCTTTTGAGTAAACACCTCTAAACCTAGATGCTGTTGTTGGGTCTTTTGATAGAATTTCATAAATCTTCCTTCCATCCATTGTTTAATTTCCAAAATCGTATATAATGTCTCTTGATTTGCTAATTTCTATGACGTTTTCAAATTCTGCAAACACAATGACACATACTGTTTTCTCCAGCGGTCTCTCAAATTTTATTTCAACTCTTAAATTACTGTGTTTTATTAAATTGAAATGATCGCCGTCCCATAAATCAGGTGATAAGTCAAACGCATAGAGAGTATACCCATCACAGAATTCTTCCCGAGAAATAAAATTGCCTCTATCACTTCTCATATGCTCAGAGCTCATAAATAAATTTTGATAGGCTCTAATGTATTTCTCTTGTGTAAAAAATTCAGCTCTAGTGGAATATGAGGCACTGGTTGAACATCAACATAGACTGCGATAAAATTTAAATTAAAATGTTTAAAATCAAAAGGATTTTTCTCGAATGTGCCGTGAAATGCATCGTTTTCCACGCATCCTATGATGAGTCGTTTAGGAATTTGTCCCACAAACACATTGTCTTGAACAAAGGACATGTTGCCTTTAGGAATGGAATATGCTTTACAGAGAACTCGATCGATAGGATATTTTGCAGTATCTTTTTCTAAAGCTTTTGCATGTCCTAAAATTACTCCAGGACTTACACGCACTTTTCTTATTAAAAGTGAAATTCTATCTAGTATAACTTTGTAACCAGACTTTCCGATCAAACAAAATTCAGGTTTACTGCAATGCCAGAAATTTCGCGTGTAGCTGTTAAAGTTCCCCAATTTTGGAAAGAAAATCCTGCAATATGGTTTTCACAAGTGGAATCTCAGTTTATCACTGCTGGAATTACTAAAGCTAGCACAAAATATCATACGATCGTCGCTTCAATCGAGACGGACATTTCATTGCAGGTCAATGACATTATCACTTCACCTCCAAATACAAAGATGTACGATTCTTTAAAGCAAATTTTCATTGAAATATTCAGTATATCTAAAAAACGTCGTTTAAAAAAACTCTTGCAAGATATCGCATTAGGTTACAGACGACCGTTTGCATTGGTGCGACAAATGCAAGATTTGGCTGGAGATCGCGTTGGTGACGCTTTGCTAAAATCATTATGACTTCAATGATTCCCCACACAAATGCAAGCTATTTTAAGTACTTCATCAGGTACTCTTAATAAATTAGCTATAATGGCTGATAAGATTGCTGATGTTACGTTTTCAAAAGAAATCTTCTCTGCTAGTTCTGAAAAGAAACTAAAAGTGCTAAACAATAGCGATTATTCAAATATTATAGAATCGCTGCAAGCTCAAGTGTGTGAATTAAATAAAAAATTTGATAAAGTGTTGCTTTTCCGAGGTCGAAGCCCTGGTAAAAATATGAATAAACACCGTAATCGATCCACAAGCAAAAATAGACTTTGCTGGTACCGTTTTCGTGAAAGAGGTAACAAATGTATCCAACCATGCAGTTTCAAGCAGGAAAACTAGACGGCCATGCGTTACTGGGGCGGCGAACGCCAACGGCCATGCAAATTGTCGCCTTATAGTTATTAATAGGACATTAGGTCTTAAATTATTAGTAAACACTGGCGCCAATATTTCCGTTTTGTCACCTTCTCAGAATGAATGCAATAAGACTCTGTTCACCTTGAAACTCGTTGCTGCTAATCATTCAAATGGGACTCTCTCCACTAAAATTAAAGATTGACATTCAAACAAGATGGAATTCCACTTATTTTATGCTAATGAGACTGCAAACAATTACGGATACGGTGACTTCTACAATAGCCCTTATTTCATAACCTAAACTATTTTCAGATGAAGAATTTTAAACAAACTAATTGCAATTCTTAAAGTCTTTGAAGAAATAACAACTGAATTCAGCAGTGAAGAAGAAGTAACAATATCTAAAATAATAAGCAATATTATTTTCAAAATTCTTCAACAAATCATTTAGTGATAGCACACTAAATAAAGTAACAAATACCGTTCTAGAGAAAATGAAATTAATAATGAATTCAAATGCAGAGAAATTAGAAACTCTTGCCTTATCCACATTGATAGATTCACGAAACAAGGTTTCAGTGATAAAAGCGTGCTCAAAAGAGGCATCGATTCACTGACTAGCTAGTCGAATTGTGACAGAAATTAATGAAAATTTTGTAAGTGCAACAGAATCAAATGAACCAACTCCATCTTCATCCATATAGTATGACTTTCATAGCAAAGTAAAGAAATTGCTGCCAACAAATCCCTTATCAACTGGCAGAGAATTGAGGTAGACAAATATTTGGAGGAACCGTAAATTAGAAGAAAAGAAAACCCTCTTTCTTGGTGGAGAGACAGACAATCCTCGTCTCTTCCGAATGATAAAAAAATATCTACCTATTTCTGCCACATTACTCTGTGACAGACTTTTTTTCCAAAAGTGTTCAGATTATCACAGAAATCGATTAAAGTCCTCAAAGGAAACGAAACAGAAATTTTGTTTTTAAATTTATAACATAATTACTTGTCCATCAGACTGATAAAAGATTTTCATTATAATAACACTGATATGTCATTTTGTACAATATTATCTTGTTAATTTAAAAATATTAACCATTTCAACAATCAGCAGTCACACCACACCCACTACAGAGTCCTACTTAGGGGATGAAAATAACAGATAAGTACTGAGCGTCAATCAAATGAATAGCGTCACCAAGGTTCGCCACGTCCACAGAAATTTTGACAGGAACCCAGTCGGGTTAAGGTTATGCTGATTGTGGCATACAACTGAGACAGTGTGATTCTTACACATGCTGTACCTAAAGAACAAACTGTCAACGCAGATCACTATTGCCGATTTCTACAGCACCATCTGCGGCCGGCTAAGCGGCGCAAACGTCCACGTTTATTGCACAACAATCTCCCTATCGTATTGCACGACAACGCTAGTTGCCATGTCGCAAACAAAGTCACTCCCCTATTGCAGCGGTGGTTGTGGGAAATCCAGGGACACCCTTCCTACTTACACGACATGAGTCCTTGTGACTTCGATCTGATTCCGAAGTTGAAGGAACCCCTCAGAGGTTCACCGATTTCATCTGTACTACAATTAGTAGGGAGCGCTTGGTCGATCATATCTACAATCAACACCCTGGCACTGGACTACAACGGCTTCCTGACATTTGGCAAATGGTTATGCTGAGCTTTGCTGGTATATAACACGTAAGAAATGTAATGCAATTGAATTCGTAAGATCATTAAAAATTGATTTATACCTATGTTGCCAGTACTTAATTTACATCCCTCGTATAAACAAGCAAAAACTTTGTAACTTGACCCCCTGTCTATCTTGTATGTTGACCACTGATATAAGTCAATTTTGTCTACGAGTATTATGAAATTCTAAAGCCCTCATAAGTAGACCAGAAAAAAAAAAATTCAGAAAATTTTTCAGTCATTTTGCAATGTATGATAAATTTCACTTGTTTGGTGAAATAGTGTAAAAAGCTAATCTAAAATCTTTGGTGAGTTGACCACCTGGGGAAACTGTAGGGGTCAGCTTTTGACAATTTGTTTAATTCATTCATTGAAAACAGATGTTTTGGACAAGTTGCTCTTCCAGTTGTAATAGTCAGCATTTGAATAAATGAATGCTCTGAAGTATGATTTGATCTTTTAAGGGAAGTCATGTGTGAGGTTCTTTCTTTGAAATTTGATGAGTAGTTTGAAATGACTTAATTTTCTTAGCAAGTTTTATTTATTTTAAGAGGAGTTTTTAAGCTAGGTGGACAGTTTGTGATAAACTTCAAAATAAAAAGGCACCAAAAAGAAAGCTAGTTGAACTTTCAATTGATAAAAAATACGAAATATTAAACTTAATTGAAAAAGGAGAGAGTCAGAGAAAATTGGCCGAGATTTACGGAATTTCTAAGACTACAGTGTCCAATATAGTAAGGAATAGAGAAGAAATAACTAAGATGTTTTTGGAGAACTGTGGTAATGACCGAAAAAGAAAACTAAAAAAAACATCGAATGATGAAATTAATGTTGTAGTTGGTGAGTTTTTTAAAAGATGTTGTTCTAAAAATATTCCCATTTCTGGCTCTATGCTTCAAGTAAAGGCAAAGGAAATTGCAATTAAATTCGGAGTTTCAGAATTCAATGCAAGTAATGGATGGCTAGATTCTTTCAGATCAAGAAATAACATAAATTATCGTACTCTTTGTGGTGAATCAGCCTCAGAAGAGGACTGGAAAAAGAAACTTCCTGAATTTGTAAAAGATTATCCCGTTAAAAATCAAATCAATGCTGACGAAACAAGACAGTTCTTTCATCAATTATCTACAAAATCACTTGTTTCTAAAAATGAAAAAAGTTTTGGAGGGAAAATGCCGAGAGATTAACCGTTTTACTATGCTGCTGTGTTACTGGAGAAAAACTAAAACCTCTAGTAATTGGAAATTCAGCAAATCCTCGAGCTTTTAAAAGAAACTGTGTAAAAGATGAAAATCTCCCAGTGACTTGGAAAAGCAATCGTAAAGGGTGGATGAATTCCTGTATTTTTTAAGAATGGTTAAAAAACATTAATTCACAGATGAAGAAACAGCACAGAAGGATAATTTTATTCATTAATAATGTGTCAAGTCGCAAGATTGTTAAATCTTTTGGAAATGTTTAGATTGCATTTCTGCCTCCAAATTTAACATCACTTGTTCAACCTCTCGGTCAAGGCGCCGTTAAGTTGCATTATCGCAAACTAATGTAAAATGTCTAGTTACAAAAATTGAACAATGCAATGGGGTTTCGGAATTAACTAAATCGGTGAATGTATACGATGCAATACGTTGACTAAACGATGCTTGGAAAAACTTGCCTTCTTCAACTATCTCTAAATCACTCTACAAAACAGGATTTAGAGTTGCTGAAATAATAACAACTGAAGACAATACAAATGGATTTAACATGAGGAGTGATGCCAGTAATCATTCAGCAATAGCTGGTCGATGAGGTAGAATTTGACAATGGCTTAGTTCCGAATGAAGAAGTTGAAGAGAGTGCAGAGGAGATAGCTACAAATATCTTAGCTAATCTGAAACAACTTCCAGAAACAGAAGATAACGAACAAGATAGTGAAGAGGAAGTCATGAATGATACTAACACTGAGAAGACACCTCAAACTTTTCAGAAGCTTTAGATAGTTTTCAAAATTTAATGTTATGCATCTCTTAAACAACCTGATGTGATGTTGCTACATCACATCTGCAGTATAATTCTACCTTTTAATTGTTTTTCTAGGTTTTCATTCGTAAACCTTGCGCTTAGCCGCGATAGCCCTTCGAATTTAGTATTGATCGATTGATTTTTTATATCGATGTTTTCCCATCTAACTTTAACCGAGTTGTGCTTTGCTCTGGCCGGCGTCAGTTGGGAGAATAATGATGAGATTGTATGTGAACGAGATCTCTTAAAAACCTTTTTTAGCTCCTATGAGCTTACCTTGAGACGAGAAGAAAATGATCGATTCAGAATAAGAGAAAGAGATTAATGTAGACTTGGGTTAGAAGTCCATCAAGTGTTTATTTTGGGAATGTGATTTAACCCAAATGACGACTGCACTACTCAGTGATTAGACACGTGGTAGCGATCGCCAAGCTTTGGCGAGTTTTCTCGGATTGATGAAAGAAGACGTTTCAATGGAGTCAACAATATTCATGGAACCATGAAAATCGAAGAAATAAAGAAGTTTGATTTGTTTCAAAAGGCTGCGTCAGTTTCCTATTTCGTATCATCTTGAATTTCAGCTCCGATGACCAGAAGAACCTGGAGATCCTTCTTGCACGAAGGGTCAGGTAACCTTTGAACTCTTTCCTCCTTTATTTAAAATGTATATGCGATCACCCTAGTACAAATTTCAAGTAATGACAATTTCTAAAATGGCTAGATTACTAATACTATAACAACACTATATATTAATGGCGCCGTATGGTGCTGATTTGTTTTGTTTATGAAATGGAAATGCATTGTTTATATTTTATTTAATTGATGATTATGTTATAATGTTTTATGATTGAAATTGCAAATATTATTACCAGAGCCAAAAATTACGAAATGGCTGAAAAGATCAATATTTCGATCCAAAATTACAATGGAGACGAGTCTCCGGAGTGGTTTTTGGAACAGCTCTGTGATCTAAAAAAACTTAATGGCTGGTCAGATGAGATTGCTCTTCTGTTTTTGAAATCAAAATTAACAGGAAATGCTAGAAACTACTTCCAAACATCCCTAGAATTCAGAAATGTTAAATTTGATGAAGCAGTTATCCTAATTAAGTCTTTTTTTCAAATGATGATAGCCCCTCTACTAATATATTAACTCTGAATAATATTCAGTTATTGCCAGGCGAGAGTATCAAAAATTTTGGTCATAGAATAAACACCCTAGTAGCTAAAACTTATAATTCTGTTACGGATCCAATAGCTCTAAACCAAATTAAATCCCTCCAACTCATAAATGCTTTGCCTCTAAATTTGAAAGAAAAACTAATGCTTGAAAAGACAGATAACTTTAAAGATTTAATTGATAAAGCCCATAGTATATCAACTGCCCAGCAAACTATTTTACAAGCCGAGGCCCATAATATTTTAAGTTCAGTCCCTGTTAACAAAGATCTAGTACATATACAAAATCGGATAGACTCCCTTAATAATAAAATAAATTTGTTACAAAACTGCTCATACTGTAATGATTCCCACTCACTGGCAGAGTGTACAAAATTTCGTGATTTAATTAAACATGGAGGCTCTGAAACTGTAAATTTTGCCAGAATGAATAATAAATTTAAAGGCAAAAGGATAATTTGTTTTTATTGCAAGAAACCTGGTCATAAGCAAAACATGTGTAGAAAATTTATTAACGACCAAATGCAATCTATGCCCCAACTTTCTTCTTCTCACAATAATTTCAGAGATACCAGATAGTAGGTCTATGTTTACAAATCCTACTCTTCAGAATGAAATTATAGAGTTGCGTGGGAATACAGTACAAGAAGCTAGTATAGAAAGAGTGAAAAGTAAAAGTCCTGTCTATATTTAAGTTTCAGCGGAAGAAACGTAGGATGTTTCAAGGGAACAGCAATTATCATTATGTATACGATATTTGAATATTTTTGATAAAAAATCAATTATTCGTGAAGACTTTATAAAATTTGTCAAAGTTAAAGACTTAATAGCAACCGAATTAGCAGATATAATAGATAGACTCATTTCCCGTGGATTAGATCTGAAGATGATTGTAGATCAAGGTTATGATGGTAAAGCAGTCATAGGTAGAAATTTTAAAGGCGTACTCATTTTGATAAGTGATCGGTAAATGCATGAGGCAATCATAAAAGCATTGCAAATACTTGAAAAAAAAAAAAAAGAGATCGTCAAGCTTTTCAATTTATGCAAAGCATGCACAATTCTCAGTTTGTAGTGTCGTTATTAATTTTAAATGAAGTATTTCACTTATACTTAAGTTAGAATGCAGGCAGTTTCTCTGAACTTCTGCGAAGCTTATGGACATGTTTAAACCGTCATTGAGTCACTAATCGAAATAAGACGTGATAATGATTTCATATTAAAAAATATCATTACAACAGCAAAAACCAATGCTGGGGACGAATGAACAAGAGAATTGAATTGAATATAGTGTTTAATGGCACTAAGTCCACAGAAAGACATGCTGCGCCAAACAAACGGTTTTAAAATAAATCTTAGTTAAATGTATATTACAACGAATGAACTAGAGATGCCTCCCACTGTTTACAAACAAACTTGCAGGAGTAATGCTTCCGCAAGAACGTCAGAACTATTTTATAAGAGAAATGTCTTCTATCCTTTTTTAGATCATATGATAGAAGAACTAAGTGCTTGATTTACTTCACATTCTGACATTATAGCGAAACTGGAAATACTAGCTCCAGGAACGTTTATTGATGATGCTAGAAATAACTTACAGGATTTGAAGGAGATGTATTTGAAAGAAAGTTCACTAAAGATAATAGAAGCAGAATACAATACACACAACTCTGCTGTGAGTGTGTTTTCTGAAGGGTCCAAAGTACTTTTTAACGATATATAATAACGTTTATATCAGAGATGAAAGTAGCAGATCTGATTCTCGAACTTAATTCATGGAGACGATCAAGAGGTTTGCTATAAATTTCGAGAGATACAGTCTCGGACTACTATTGGTATCTGCGCGAGATATGTGAAGTTATTGCTTCACATAATTATCACCAATTAGGTACACACAGTACAAAGGAGTCCAAACCCTACTGACCCAGGGTGAGCACAAAACTGCATACCATTCAAGAGGAGAGTTTTTGATAAACTGGATAGACAAAACACGATAAATCCATTAGAATATGAAACTAACATTTCAAAAATTCGCTGATTAGACACCGTACAAGCATATCATATTAAAAGTAAACAATATAATTAAATTTATTATATTATTTTATTATAATACTTTTATTGATATATAATCCGCCCACTTAAAGAGATATATATGTACACATTAAAAATTTTTGCAGGACGATTATTGAAGATTCTCCATTGAACATATATTTAGATAACCCAGAAGAGAATTGGGTGAATATAGATACAAAAAGCAGTAATTCACATGCAGCAGAACAAATCACACAACAAAAAGAGATGCAAAGAAACATATCGAGCCATTTTCCACGCCAATAAATGTTCCGCAAAGGAAACTGTTACACTATCAATTAGTAAAAATAGTTTGCAAAGAATATCACCCTCTTTTCATGGTTGAGGATAAAGAGTTCAAAAAATTTATAGGGATGCTTAACAGTTCCTACATTTTGCCAAGCAGAAAAGTTTTAGCAGCCAGCTTATTCCCATCTGTTTTTTGAGAAAACAATGGAAATGATAAAAAAACAAATATCAGACTCTAGCATACTAGATCTAGCTTTAACCACGGATGCTTGGACTTCAACGGCAAATCAAAGCTATATTGCAATAACTTAACACTAAGCACATAGATAGTGAGTGTAACTTAAAGTTTTTTTTTATTAGAATGTTTCGAAATCCAGAGAGTCACTCTGCAGACAATCTGTGCAAGAAATGTACACGCGAAAATGGAACATGTCAAAAATTATCTGTGTCACAACGGACAATGCGACCAATATGAAAGCAGCTGTTCGCTTGCGTCTATGAACTCTTCTTTCTTGCTTTGCACCCTCTTTGAATATTAATGTTCAATCAGGGCTGAAAGAAGTTGAAAATTTGTAGATAAAGTTAGAGGAACTGTTGATCATTTCAGAAGGAGCCAGAGATTCAGCAAAATTGCTTTCAACATGCACTCAAAAGGAACTTCCTACACAAAAATTAAAGATTGGCATTCAAAAAAGATAGAATTCCACTTATTTTATCCTAATGAGATTGCAATCAATTACGGATGCAGTAATTTCTACAATAACTCTTATTTCACAACCTAAACTATTTTCAGATGAAGAATGGAACATTTTAAACTAATTGAAATTCTTAAAGTCTTTGAAAAAATAACAACGGAAGAAGAAGTAACAATATCAAAAGTAATAAGCAGTATTATTTTTTAAATTCTTCAACAAATTATTAATTGATAGCATACTAAATAAAGTAAGAGTTGTAGAGAAAATGAAATTTATAATGTATTCAAAATCAGAGAAATCAGAAACACTGGCTTTATTCACATTGTTAGATCCAAGATTTAAGAAACATGGTTTCAGTGATAAAAGAGCGCTCAAAAGAGGTATCGATTCACTGACAGAAAAAGCTAGTCGAATTGTGACAGAAAGCTCATGTTTGTAAAATTTCTGGAAGAAAAAGCAGCTGCATGTAATACAGATGCATTGGAAATGGCATTATATTCTGACAATTGCTGTGGACAAGAAAATAATAAATATATCATTGCTTGTTACCTTTATGCTGTTGCTAAATTTAGAATTAAATGTATAACACATAAAATCCTGGTAGCACACCCAAAATGACAGCCCAAGAGCGACATATTGTACGCTAAATTCTTGTGGTTACATTGGATGTTACCTTCCGACTTATGCAAATTGGAACGAAAATGTAAGAAATTGGTGGAAAACTAAAGAAATATGAGGTCTTGCGTTCAGAAATGAGAATGGGAGAGGCCACAACACTATCAATTTTTCAGAATTTCCTTTGTAGAGTGAAGGCATACAATGTTTTAGGAATTTTAAATTTTATTTCAACCCACTTCGAGATGCATTATGTTGAAAATTCAGAGATTTTGCTAATAACGGTTCTGCAAGCAACAGTTTGTTCCTTCTTTCTTTGAAGAAGAAAGTTTTTTCAATAACATAAAATGATATTGAAATTCAAAATATCGATACATTCTCTGTTAAGAGTGGTATCGATACTTATCTTGTTAATCTAAAAGCTGGTTGTTGTTCTGTGGGGCTGTATGGTCGTTGTGGGAGGCTTGTTTTGTGTTTTGCAAACATCAGTACTCAGTTTTACATTACTACGATACAGTATCACGAAATTTTCCTCCTGTTTAACCAGAAAATAGGCCCGAAACATCTTTACAAGCCTTAGAAGGGAAAGCACCTCCAAAAGAATTCTCAAAACCTCTAAAAAGAAGCAAGATATACTTACAGCGAAATAGATTTCAGTTAATAATTGTGAAAGTGAGAAATTCAAACTTGTGAAGAAAAATGACGAGTCTTGATGAACAGATTTTTGAAGAAATTACGAAAATGGAATGAAATTTATAAATCATCTTTGAACGGATTAAATACATTCCTTATCCGGTAATTTAAAAACAATTTTTAATACTAATGGCAATTGCATGCATTTTGGACGGCGTGCGCAGCTATTCGAGTACAGCCGACCTTAACAGCAAGACGTACTCCTCAAATTTCTAGGGGCAGTAAACGTCTGCCTGGTGGAAGATTTGCTTCTGTTCTACAAAAAAAATTTAAAAAAAAATTAAAGAGAAAGCATTCCTTATCACTTAACACACCGATAAACCAACCAAATGCAAAGCGGGACTAAAAAAAGAAAAATAATAATAATTTGTTAAAAACTATTTTTTATACTTCCTACTTTTTTTAATTTCAAAAAATGCATACTAGCTATTCATGCCGTTCAAAAACCTAAGCTGCTTTTCAATTGTTTATCAGCTGTTAATTATACTTACTAATAAAAAAGTTTCATTTTTTATGTAAATAACGAGTTTGCATAGTTAAGTTTTGTTTGTTATTGCCCTTCAGTTTTGTTAATTTGAAGCAAATTTATTTAACACGTGGCGTCCTCTTTTATTTTAGAATGAAATGAAAGAGCGCATAAATAAAGTATGTAAATCTTAGAACATATATGATTTATTTTAAATGTTTCCTTTTACGTAAGCCTAAACTTTCATAATATTCTAACATTTTAATTTCCATTTTTTTTTTTTTTTTTTTTTTTTTTTTTTTTTTGTCTTAAGATAAAAATGCGTTGAAGAGGGAGGAGAAATAGAAAATCAATACAATAATACTCTCCTACTTTGGAGTACTTTTATTTTATTGTAACTTGTTGCAGAGATGCCAATTGCTCCGGACAGCCAAAATAATTAAAAAAGCGGTAAATTACTACTAGTGAATATTGCAAATATTTGACTATTTGTGCTTGCTTTTTAAGGTCACCTTTTTTTTTTGTTGCAAATATCGACAAAAATATCGATGTTCTGTTTTTTGCACTTTCATATGAAGTCAACTTTTAGCTTTCGAAATCTATTTGAATTTTGCTTCTATCTTCAATAGAACCGAAGTTACAGCTGCTTTACGAAACCTTTCAGGCGAAACATTAAAACCGGAAGTAAGATTTTACTGACCGGAAGTTCACTATTTCATCTGGTTTCTGTTTGAAACAGCCGAGATTTACGTATAATTGAATACTATCTACTTTAAATAGACTTGTTTATTAATTTTTTAAAGAATGGCAACTTATTTATTAAGTACTTATAAGATTTAAACCTGGCAACGAATGAATAATCAATTAATCAGATCCTTGAGATTCTTTATACTTGGGATTGCGTTTCAATTTTTTCTCGACTTATTTTTATCGTTTTCTTGACATTTCTTGTTAATATTTAACATGTTATCGTTAATTTTTTTATATTATATTTGCTTCTATCATTTTTTCTCCAATTAAAGGAAAATCAATTGCAAGAAAACGGAAACGTCAATTTGGTGGAAATCAGTTCACAAAATAAAAGGAGGAAGTTTCCAATCTTGAAAACTCCGTAAGTTATGAAAAAATAAGTAAAAATCTGGCTGATCACAATGTTAAAGAAAATAAAATTATCGGCAATAGAATAATTGATCTTGAAATTTTGAACAATATGTTCAATGTGATTTGCTGCCCTGAATGTTTTTCTTCAGGATTCTATTTAGTTGAAGACTCAAGGTATGGACTGTGTTCCCATTTTGCTTTGAAATGTCAAGAATGTGCATTTGTGAAAGGGGTTATTTCCTCCAAAAAATCTGGTCTTTGAAAGAAATATCAAAAATATTTCTTTCAAAAGAAGTCTTATTTATTGAGTATAATGGGGATGGGGACTCCAAAGGCTTTCTGCAGGTAAAAGACGTTTATGGACCTGGTACGGTTACAAAAATGGAATGCCTCGGTCATGTCCAGAAGCGAGTGGGCTCACGTCTGCGGAAGCTAAAAGCAAGACAGCGGGACTATCCGGTCGAATAAAGTTAACAGATAGCTTCATAGACAGGCTGCAAAACTATTACGGCATAGCTATCCGAAGCAATGTTGGAAAGCTTGATAGCATGCAGCAAAATGTTATTGCCGCACTATTTCACTGTGCATCGAGCTAAGACAAGCCGATGCATGGTCAATGTCCAAAGGGCGAGGATAGTTGGTGTTTTCACCAAAGAGCGCTCCATGAAGGTAAACAAGCAAAAGAAAAGTATGCTGGTCTTCCCCAAAAATGTACTGAATATAGTAAAGCCAGTATACTTGGATCTTTCTTCTACCTTGTAAGTACTACTATAACTTTCACTTCTCATCAGCTGTTATTCTGACAGTTCTGATTGAGATGGCTTGTAGATCTACAAGAACGGTTTTCATTCTACACTCCCAGTTTGTTTGTAACCTGTTATGTTGAAATTAATCACTAAAAGTCATTTCCTTAATCAATCGTTTGGATATCATGTATAAGCGAACACGCATTTATATACCTTCACTTTACTTTTAAGTAGACGATTTCGTTTCGGAAGAGGACAGTTTGGAATATGCTATAATTATATCAAAAGAGTCTCCAAGTATCATGGAAAAAGCTAGTATGGTATAGCGAAAATAGAAAACTAACAGCGACATTTTAAGACAACTATGGAAAACTGACGGTTTTCAAATTCAAAGTGATTCATACAACTTAGAAACTCACCCAACTAAAGTGTTGGGGAAGCCGTGCAACACTGAGGACGATAAGTTCATTTTGGATATGCCGAACATTTCAGACATACATCCCTTTGAAGAAAATACTAAGCGATATCTTATGAGAATGATTGGAAAAATATACGATCCACTGCGGCTCTTAGTTCCTTATACATCAAGAATAAAGTGTTTGATGCAAGAATTGTGGTTAAAGGGTATATCGTGGAATGATGAACTTCCTCTCAACATCAAAGAACAGTGGATTCAGTGGTGTTTAGAGATTTCAATTTTAAAACATGCAAAGGTTCCTCGATTATGTGCCGAACTGTTGCGCTGACGAACAATCAACATTGGAGATACATGGATTTTTCGACGCGAGTGCGAAAGCTTATGGCGCGTCAATTTATATTAGATTTTCGTAGGAAAAATAGTATACCATAAAAAAGTAAAATTGCTTACGTCTAAATGCAGTGTTGCGCCATTAAAAAAATCACTTTTCCGAGATTGGAGCTTCTTAGTGCCTTATTGTTAGCCCGATTGGTTAACAAAGTTAAATAAATTGTGGATCAAGAACGACTATTCGATGTTTTCTTACATACTGATTCAAAAATAGCTCCATACTAGATCAAAGGGTCCTGCAAAAAATTTAAATCTTACATAGCTAATATATATGTTTCTTCAAAATCTTGTTTCGATTTAAACATACCTCGTAGAAGAGGATTAACAGATTCAGAAATACAAACTTTGATGGATCAGCTTGATACCGAATGTTATGATGATTCCGACTCAGAATGTGAAAATGAAGATACTGATGACATTCGGGTAATAGCATATGAAGGTTTGGAAGTTGGAAACAATAGTGGCATGAACGACAGCACAACTGAAATTGAAGAGATGGAACGACAATTCAATTTGGAAATTCCTACAGCCAGTGACAAAATTGTTCCTCTAAGTTTTACAAGAAGGTTTGGAATAAAACCAAAATTCCAACACTTGGAACTGATTTTTTTTCAAATGATTAACTGAAAAAAAATCAGTTTAAACTCAAGGTAGTTATGAAAGCTGAAAACGATGGAAATAGAGAAGCGGGCCGTTATTTTGAAGTGGACGAGAGAGCGGTGAGAAATTGGCGCAAACAAAAGGATGGGCGCAAACAAAAGCTATCCAATCGGCACGGAAAATTAAAATGGCCAGCTTTAGAGGAAAATTTACTGAGATATTTTCTAGAAAATTTACTAGGCTGTTCTGGACGAGGTAGATAAAAAACTTCATTTCTTCAGTTTACAAGGAAAGTAATTGCAGAAGGGAAGTATTCCCTAAAAAATATTATAAATATGGACGAAGTTCCATTAACATTTGATAGCCCACCGAATCGCACCGTCGATACCTGTGCGGTGAAAACAGAATCAATAACAACAACTGGTCAAGAAACGACCCATTTCACAGTGATGTTCGCCTGCTGTGCTGATGTCACAAAGTTAAAGCCGCTCTTAATATTTAAGAGAAAAACAATTCCCAAGGAAAATTATCCTCGAAGCGAAGTAATACGGGGGAAAAGGGTTGGTGCAACGAGGACATTATGCTCGATTGGTTTCAAGAAGTTTGGAAGAAAAGAGAAGGTGCCTTTTTCAATTCCAAAGGAGTACTAATTATGGAGTCCATGAATGCACACATAAAAGACAGTGTAAAGGCGGAAGCTAAAAAAAAAAACAACATCGGTGCTGAACTTAGCGTTATTCCAGGAGGTTTAACAAAAATCCTGCAACCTCTGGGTATTAGCGTGAATAAAAGTTTTAAGTCCCACGTACGTGCTTGCTGGGAGAACTGGATGTCGGAAGGTTTACATACTTTCACAAAAGGGGGAAATATGAGACTCGCTTCATTCACTGAAGTTGCCGAATGGGTCGATAAATCCTGGAAAAGTGTAAGTTTCAACCATCCGATCGGGATTTATAAAAGCCGGGATTGTTAGTGAAAGCGAGAAAATCACTGACAGTGAAGATAGTGATGCTGAAAACGAACTTTCGGACACTCTTCCTGAAAATATATTAGAGCTGTTTAATTCTGATACCGATGAATCGTACTTTGAAGGTTTTCGTTAATGAAGTAGAATGTGCGATTAATTAAAATATGATTAATTAGTAAGCACTGTTTTTTAATTTGTAATTAGCGTTTTATTTCTGAAGGTATATTAGTAAGTAACTACTTTTTTTCTATTTATACTTAGTTTTTTGTTTCTAAAATACATTAATATTGCCGTATTAAAATGACGTATAGTCCGCGGACTATCTGACGATTTTTAAATAACTTTTTTAAATAGAAAATTTGGTCTGCGGACTATACGTGCGAAATTACGGTAATCAAACATTAATGCGATGAAGCAAATAGATACGGTAAACAAATGTTATCTTTGAAGCATCCGAGAAAAGAAAGCAAAACATACAGTGGATCCCAGTTTCCTCCAAAGAAATTCTAAAATTTTTTGGATTAACACTGTTAAGGGGTCGCGTTGATAGAGAAGGTTTCAGCCCATTGGTCTACAGATGATCTCTTTGAAACTGCTATATAAAAAAAACTATGGTTCGAGATCGATTTCTTTAAATTTCGAAAATCTTTCATTTTTCAAACAATGATGAAAGACTTACAGATTATGGAAAATTAGAAATGTTTTAAGAAATTAAATGAATCTTTCAAGAAAGTGTACAATCCTAAAGAGGAGCTATCGATAGATGAGGTAATTATAAAGTTCAAAGGAAGGGTCATTTTTCGGCATTCCATGCGCAAATAAAGAAAGCAATGGGGTATTAAAGTTTATTAAGTAGCCGATAGAAGATGCTATACTTATGATACGCAGGTATATCTGGGAAAATATAAACCACATCTATCTGCTTCGTACAATGTTGCGTATAATATGGCAAACACCATCCAGGGGAAAGGCACAAAATATTCCTATGGAGCTGAAAAATGATCAGGTAAGATTTTTCTAAAGAACTGGGTAAGAAAAAATTAAAAACTGGCGAAACTAATTATTTATGGGGAAATGACCTAGTTGCTTGAAAGTTGGAAGGATAAGAGAAACGTTTTTATGCTGTCCAATATATATTCTCCAATAGAAAGCAAAGTTTCAGGCGAAAAACCAGAAATTTTCTCATCTTACAGTTAACACATGGGGTATGTTGACAAAAGCGATAGAATGGCTAATAGCTACTCATTCAATCGAAGGACATTCAAATGAACAAAAAAAAAAACTATTTTCATTTTCTAGATCTCTCAGTTCTTAATGCTTATTTAGTCTCAGAATTGAAAAAGTGCCACAAGGAATTTAGGATAAATATAGTCCAAGGCCTGCTTCACGAAAACTTTAACTATCATAACATTATCTTCGCAAACATAAAAAAAAGAACTAGGTTAATGCCTGAAAACAATCATTGGCCTAGTAAAGAAAACAGTAGAAGATGGCAAACCAAAAAAGGGATATTTAGACGATCAACAGTTATATGCAAAGCAAGTAATGTAGCTTTATGCATCGATCTTAATTGCTTGGAAGAATATCATACAACATTTTAAATAATTTAACAAAAATTATTTTTATTAATGAGTGATAAGGATATAAATGAAAACAGGTTTAAATATTCTGTTGGCGTGCATGCGCGTCAGCACCCCAACCGGCAGAAGATATTGAAACTTCAATTCTGACAGACAGTTCAGTCTAAAGAAAAACAAAACTGAAATCACCCTTTTATTAGCGATAATTAAAAGGAAAATAAATAAAAAAATTCATATCTGTTTAAAGGATATTTCGTCTACTTAATTACAAAACATCTGGCTGCTTCGAGCTTGAACCAAGAACAATGGCTCTTCCTAAGCCTATCGACATCAAGAATCGATCTCGAACTGCAGTCAAAGGAAAAATTACTTGTCTAGAGAACTTTTTACCACCTGATCACCAGCGTGAATCACAGAGTTAAACGTCAAACTTCAAATGTAGATGTCTTAAATAGAAGTGATGCATTACGACAAGCAAGAATACGACCACTTGGACATCCAACCTGTTGATATTAATGCCATCGATTCTGATTTGAATCAGTGTGATGATCGTTTGGATAATTTAGAGGTAGGAATTTTACAATTAATAAATTCTAATAAACTGTCGAACTCTCTGATCCTAATAACAAGACAGAGAATAATAAGCTAAATGATAACTTAGAAACTGTAACTAAGATTCCTCCTGTTAATCTTCCTATATTTACTGGAATATATGAACATTTTCCTAGTTTTAATTGTAGTTTTTTCCCCTTAGTTTTAAAAATCAATTTGATGATTTAATTACTTATAACAGTCAACTCAGTAAAACACATAAACTATTTATTTAAATTCTTGTCTTGCTAATGAAGTTAAAAAATTTGCTTCTACTTTTGATACATTTACTTCTTTATATGAAGCATTAATTTCAAGATATAACAATAAAAAATTAGTCGTAGATATACACATTCAATCCATTTTGAATTTTAAGAAAATCGAAAAAGAAAATTCTGTAAAAATTCGCGCCATGATTGATTGTTTAAATAAAAATTTAAGAGCTCTAAAGGAGTTGAAATATAATCAAGATGCTCTATTTGATACATTTTTACAAACTATAATGTTAAAAAACTCGATAAATAATCACGCAAAAACTTGGAACTGCTACAAAAAACAAAAGAGATTCCCTCAGTCGATGAGTTCATTACCTTTTTTGAGCAACGAGAAGCTGTTACTTTTATCCGTAGATAGAAACTGTGCTTCCGTAACAAAAATAAAAAAGCACCAAATGTTACCCTCTAAACCAAAAACTCTTTGACTGAAAACGATAACAAAAATAAAAAATTGCTTTCCTTGGAAACAAGGTAAGTATAATAAAACATAAAATTGGATGAGTATCACAGTGAAACTTTTCTAGTTGGCTCAAAACACCCGAGTAGAGCGCGAAGAAATTATTCGGAGTGCCATGACTATAGAAATAGCTTCAGCAGTGAAGGCGGAACAAATATTTGGGATTTTATAGGTATCATCACACAGCGATCACGATACCGCAGCCTACATATCCGGCAGATTTTGAACAGTCTGTAAAAATTGGTACGTATTGGGAATATTGGTGACGATGTGCAGTGAAGAGTTTATGAAAAATACAGGGTGCAATGGTGGCTTTATTGTATAAATTGAAAAGGGGAATAAATTGATATGGTGAAATGTTCCATGGAGGTATGAGAAAAGGATCCACTGATTGTGTAGGTAATTCACAAATATCGAATGTTTGGATAAGTGAGCGTGTGCGAGCATGAAATGGGCGAATGTGTGATGGTCTAGCCACATACAGTAGCTCCAAGCTTGATGAAATAACATCATGCCTTAATATAAGCGTTTATGAAAACTTAAACGGAATTTGAAAACGGTTCTAATTAATATATTTTTCTTTTATTGACAAGACCATTTTCTTTTACAGAAACCAATTAGTCTTTCTGAAAAAGCATTCAATGTGAAGCTAGCTGGTTTAGACCAGATTCCTGTTCAGACTTTTCCAGTAAAGGTGATTCAAATGTCGAGACCGACACTGGACTAAAGAATGAAAATGATAGTTTGAGACCTAAGATTGAAAGTTTTGGGACCGCCTTATCAGAGATATAAGTACGAGAGCAAGAATTCAATGACAGATTAGAAGAAAATTGTCTAAAAATAAAATGTTAGGAAGAAGAGCTTAAAGGGAAGCTTCGTCCTATACAACGAATATACCCATTGGAAATCGCAACTTCAGATAGTCCTTGTTGCCACTCACTTTAAGTTTAACATTTCCGTCATGTTTTCTTCTAGTTAATTTTGTATTAGAGTTTGTGAATCTGACAATTATATTTTATGTTATAATATTAAGTTAGAGAACTTACGATACGTTGCGTTTAAGAGAATTCGATACGATTTTCATCTTTATAATGTAAGTTTATGCATCCAACAAACAATGTAAATAATATATTGTAAATAGTCCTATTATTCTGAGTGTTGTATTGTAAAATAAAGTAATTAGAAGCAAAAGAATCTCGAGTCATAAAAAAGTGGCGTCCGTGACAGGACATTGCACTCTGTATTCTGAAGTGAATTAGAAGACGGCAAATTTACGAACAAGATATTACTTTGTCAAGGATTAAATAGGTACGAGTAATTTTGAATTTGGCTGCTTCTGTTATATCTTTTTTACGAAGTCTTCTTTTATGTACAGTTTATATGTTTGATTTGAATTAAGTTTAAGAACGAAAAATAACTCGAGATTTAGAGAAACTGAGGGCTTATTAAGTGAATTTAGTTAATAAACTGACTAAATATTATTTACATTAAGAATATGGATGCTCTTAAAGTGAAAAGAAAGTCATTAAGAACAACTTTTACGACCACGTCGAATAAGTTGGCGCGATATTTGGCGACACCGGAAACTGTTGCCAAGGATATTAATCAGTTGCACGCACTAAGGTCACAATTGCAAGATAAATTTTCTCGTTTGAATGAAATTCAAAATGAAATATCCTCAGTACTTTTAGAAAATTCTGAGACAGTTGTTGAATACGAAACTGACTTCGAAGCAGCGGAAAATTATAGAGATAATTATCTTGAACTAGATGCAAAAGTCGCAACTTTTTTAAATAAGGACTCTGGATCCATCGCCAAAAGTTCTTTAGAGGATAATGCCGTGAAACTAAAACTACCGAAATTTGAATTGAAGACATTCTCTGGCGACCCTAAGGAATATCTCACATTCTGGAGTATATTTTCAAACAGAGAATAATTTTAATTTGTTACTTATACAAGGTCAAAACTGTAGTATAATACAATATTTGTAGAACAGCATAGAGTCAATGGACCATTCCGAGCAGTTGGATCAGTTGAATGACTCAATCAACATCAAACATGCATTGAAACTTAGTAAATCTGGAAAAAGACTGAAGATTCCAGAGAAACTGAACTTGTAAACAATTTTTTAATTTTAAATCACTCTAGTTTTGACAAAATTATTTATCAATTGTGGGGTTAGTTTCAAGTATTTTTGGCTTTCAGAAGTGATTTGCGAAGATGTCGAAGGGATTATGGATTGGGAGGTAACTTTTGATGTGTTGGATGCCTGTCTAGGCAACGCTTTGAGATTATTTGGTTCAATTTTATTTACATCACATTGTATACCTATTGATTATTATTATTATTGGCTACGACTGCAGAATATGAGAGATAAGGTTTTGGTTGGGAACTTAGAAATTTGGCTCTGGCTTCAGTGTATGATATATTTTGAGTCACTTTAATGTTGATTATTTGTTTTTCCTGTTTCCACTTTGGGCAGCGGCGAGAATTCGCAGAGTGAGGTTCAGAACAATTTATAAATTTTTCGAGTTGGGTACAGGTTTTGAATATATGTCCGGCTTCACTCTAGCGGGAGCAAGTTTCTTTACCTCTGCAGTTGTTAGTTGAATTTCCAAACTTTTGGCACTTAAAGCACCTAAGAGGATTTGGAACAAAGGGGCATGCTTTGCAGTTTAAATATCCTACTTCAATATCGGTTGGTAGAGTAGCGGAGATAAATGTCAGTATTAAATGCTGTGTGGTAAATATTTCTTAGCCTTTCTTAATGGTTATGTGTCTTGCGTCAACGACTCCTTGATCGGAAAGACCTTCAACGATTTCGCTGACTGAAAGATTTTGTAAATTTCATTGTAATGACACCTTTTGATATATTAAGAGAATTGTGAGGAGTAACGGTTATGGGAATGTTATCAATTTCATGCGATTTTAGAATTGACATGGTATTAGAACTGGTTTCCACTAGTAAATCACCGAAAGGCAACTGATGGACATTTTTAGGGTTTCCAATTTGGGATTCTAAGAATTTTTGCACAATAAAGGGTAATATTGTATGTACTAAGTTTTTTGCCTTTAGAATTGAGAAATCTTGCTTTTGCTGCGTCATAGTTTGAGCATTTTGATAAATCAAATGCATATGTTGTCTTTTCGAAACTGTGTGTGTTATTGGTTGTATCCATAGTACACGGAAAAGTTCAACTGGACACTCCCATGCCCACCATCGTGTCTAACAAGGGTAATAGACACACTGGCTCTGAAATCTTCAGCCTCAGTGCTCTGTCCAGGGTAGTTCAAGGTATAGCACTACACCAGGAGAGCGTGGATCCGTCAAAACTATTAGAGTTCAGGGGCACTCGCCTGATGCAGCACTAGTCCTAGCAGGGTGCAAAGCATGCTCTACTAGCCGGTTGTTAAAGAGAGGGGAACCTAGCCTCCTTACACTCGTCTACAGTGAAGCATGGGCCAAAGAGCACGCAGCCTACCAACTCCGAGATGAAAATGCCCCCTTGGGAGTCACACTCGTATGAGAAAGCAGACAGGTACCCCAGGATCCCAGTCTCCACCTTACGAGACGCAGCACACGGCACACGTGCTGGTCAGCAAAAGCTAACGTTGTTAGTCTGTATGCTTTAGGCAAAAATTGGCTATTTAAAATAAATGGGTGAAACATATCAGGAAATCCGACAAAAACGGTAAAAAACAAACAAAAATCTGAAGATCTATAAACTGTAAATAAGTGATAAACAGTGCTTTCGAATGAAATGAAATTCGCTCACTAGGTCAATATAAATGTTTGATAAAAAGTCGGAAACTCAAAACAGGACCGTCGCAAGAGAGAAATGGAAAAATGCTCAGGTCCAGCTCGGGGCCCCGGGTGCGCCATACCCGTCACACAAGAGTGTGCCCCTGGGGGATTTAGATAGAGTAAAAAATTTTTAATCGTAAATTTTATGCAAAATTTTTCTCTTTATTCTAAAATAAATATTGTGCGAGTGGAAAAATTTAATGTTTATGGAATGATGCGAGAACATCTATGGGATTGTTTTTAATATGTGACATTGAACAAGTTTACTCTCAATGAAATTATCTCCATTTTTCAAAATGCCTTCCATATGATAAACTATTGAACTACTTATCTTTAAGTTTTCTGAGAAACATATTTTTTGGGGCCTTCACAGCTTGTCGCAAATGAACTGGACAAGATAGAGGCCCTCCAGTGGATTTCGGCCCACTGTGGAATCCAGGGAAACAAGGGATGTCCAGGGAAACAGGGATGTCCTGGCAAAAAAAGGGAGCCTCTGTCCTACAGAGATCTAATTCCAGACTACCTTTCTATAACATCAAAAGTCTCATAAAGAACATCTTCAAGGCCTCAATCACGAGGAACTGAAAAATTCCAATAAACCATGGCTCAAACAGATTCTCAATATCCCTCAGTGGAGTAGGATGAAATCTGTTGCCTATTAACTATCCATAATTACTTGATGTCGCATCAACATGGTTCCTTTTATACATTGTGTGACCTCCACGAGGTAATCGATTCGTCTCACCTGTCTAGCTGCCCCTCTCTCCCACGGAAATCTATCTGGGAACGCTACTGGATTGCTCGCTCTTATTTATAGATTTATTGTTATCTTTTTGATGTTCCGTTGGAAATAAAAAAAAATATATATACACGATCTTAAAGAGGAAAAATACATAAAATAATCAAACAAAAATTTGAGTAATAAAAATTTGTATTTGGTATCACTTTTTAAACGGATAACTGAAATAATACAATATACAACAAAATACAATAAAGTTATGCCCTTCACTGTTTTATTCACATCTTTTTTCAAACAGTTCTGAAAGCTTCGTTTTTTAACATTATCTAACAGGATAAATGTGTTAATAACTCAAAGACAAGAATAAAACTTTAAACAAGGCTCTATTAATTAAAGTAATGTTTCTTTTGTAGTGGTTTAACACCAAAAATGCATGTTTTGTAAAAAAAAAAAATTAATTTATAAAATTCTTGCTTGTTTTTTAGAAAATTTTTTGATATATTTCGAAAAAGCATCTAAAAAAATTATGTCTTAACTTTTCTCTACATCACAGAAAAAGTAAGACAAAATTAACTACTGGTCAACAACCCCACTTTTGTTCCCTCCTAGGAACATGAGGTGCAAATTGCAACGAAATATTTTCAATTCATAACTGGTTAAAGTAGTAACCTCCACAAACTAAGTGGGGGGTGAATTTCAGTAAAAAAGTGCTGTGGTAAGAGGAGAATTTTTTTAATCTTACTAGCCATAGCCAAAAGTTTACAGAAGTACTTTAGATATAAGAGAAATATAAATTTTTTGTGATATCAAAACAGAACTAGTTAAAAACAAAAGAGAGAGAGAAATAAAAATATAAAACATTTTTTATGTACAATTACAATTTTCAAATCAGGATAATAATTCGCTGAGTTTACATTGATCTTTTAAGTAATTTAGAGCAGTACAGCCCCTTTTATCTTTGACATGTTTTAGTTCTGGACTAAAGGCAACCAGCATTTGAATTACATCATGATGTTGTCCTTCAGCAGCCTAAATTAGAAGGAAAAAAAACATATATATATGCTGTTACAAACACGGGTTATTCTCTATCAATTCAGTTTATCACAAAGTAACTCCTAGGAATGAATCACCATCTCTAGATCTCTGAATTAAGAATTAAGTTGTTTTTTTTTTTTAAAAATTGTCTCTTCTAATAATTATTAACAATGAAATTAAAAACGTTCAAGGCATTAGAACATTTTTACATAATCTTGCTTTATCCTGCAATTAGACAAAAATTAGAATTCGGGGGTCTTTTAAGAAGAAATTTGAGTCTGTTAATGGTCCGTTCTCCAAATATTCATTGATAAAAACAGACCCTTCATTAAATATTTTTTCATTCAAACAAATCCTTCGCAAAATAATTTATCTTTTACAAAAAAAAGCAAAGAAGTGCATCAAAAATAATTTAGATTTTTAATTCCTTGAAAAACAAATCACATTGCTGGGGAACTTTTTCAAATTTTTTTAAAAGCTTTTAACGTTGTCTTTAATTATCCCTTATCGACATCTTCTGTCAAGAGATTATCTTCCAGAATGACTCTTGTTTGCATTGAGTTGAACAAGAATGAAACAAGAGATATTAGGAAGATATTTGTGCATTGTTATAAATGAGCAGAAAAATTAAATTATGCTAAGTGTTGAGCTATTATTGATATTTTAAATCAACTGGCAAACATATATTGCTCGAATATTTCGTTAATATGTTTTTCTGCTTTAATTCTAATGTTAAGTAAGTTGATTTCACTTTTTTTTAAATTTTGTAGCTTAACCCTATGGTGTTCCTGCCTTGACGGGGCGGTGAGGCTTGAGCGCACCAATGACCCGGAGGGCTATGCCGGAGGTAGCTTGCTACTGGTAGGGTCTCCCAAGCCGGACAGGCCGAAGGGTAGGTGCCAGACTAAAAAGAACACCACCAGGAGCCAAGACAGTCTTCTACCTCACGGTGCTCCGGTCTTTGGACAACAGAAGCTGCATACCCCCTCCCATGAATCAGTTGACAAATGAACCCGATGCTGCATCGTCCGTCGCGCAGAATAATCAGGTACGCGCTCAAGGTTTAGGCAGAGGACCTTGTCCGAAAAGTAAGTTACAGTCTCCCCACTCACTGAAGTCTTTGAAAATCTTACAGTGTAACATTAATGGCTTGACCACCCCAGCCACCAGAATCAAATTGGACCAATTGCTAAATATAGCTGAAGTTAATAATGTTCAAATTATAGCTATACAAGAAACTAAACTAAAAATGAAAACAATCTTGAAGTACAAAGGCTTTAATATCTATAGGAAAGATAGATCTACCACTGGAGGAGGAGGCTTAGCCTTCCTTGTCCGTGGGCTCAGTTATCAAAGCATAGACACTTCTTCAATTAGAAATTCCGATCTCGAAATCCAAGGTATAAATATCAACTGGAGAGGTAAAAACTTACGAATTTTGAATGTATATCATCCTCCCAATCAAAAACAATTGCCTAATTGCTTTCCTGTATTTATGGACAAAAATACCATCATCCTCGGCGATCTTAACGCCAAACATTCTTATTGGGGATGTTCCAATGATAACGACAGAGGCTCTGACCTTATCCAAATCATTGATGACAACGACTTTTTGCTTCTCAACGATGGAACGCCCACACATACCTCCTTCAGTTACAACACTTCTGAGGCTTTAGACATAACCATGACCAGCTCAGACTTATTTCCCCAATGCTCCTGGACAGTCCAAGACAACATTGGAAGCGACCATCTCCCAATTATCACTGAATTTAAGAAAAGACAAAAGACGTCAAACTCTAATGAGAAATTCTGGAATTTCAAGAAGGCAAATTGGACCTGTTTCAGAGAATATTTGGATAAAGAATTGGAATCTCTTCAACTTTCGGAAGATGTAAACCAGTGCTGGCAGAATTTCAGAAGAATTATTCTTAAGTATGCTAAAGCCTTCATCCCTAGAGGAAATGTAAAAAGCTTTATACCGCTTTACTCCCAATTTACTGCCACTCTAGATCCCCTTTTTGTAAAAAGAAAACACCTCTTTGAATCTGCCAGATTGTTGGGAGTCAACTTGAGACCAGAGATTAGCAAAATCAATGCAGAAATAAAATTAGCTTACTCCCAACTTAAGAGATCTAGATGGAACGAAATTTGCAGTAAAATTGACTTTAGGACACCGGACTCAAAGCTTTGGAAACTGCTTAAAGGTATTAACAAAGAACAAACACAATATGAGGAATGCAACACAATTAAAGATGACAATGGCCAAATGTTTACAGATGATAAATCTGCTGCCAATGGCCTTGCTGCTCACTACCAACAAATCAGCAGACTCAACTTCTCAAACGAGGACAAGCCGGTAATGCACAAGGCAAGAAATATTGTTCATGGATGCCGAAGTACTGATTATGGTGATCCTTCTCTGGCTACTAAATTTAATATGCAAGAGTTACTGTTTGCATTGGCTTTTCTCGACCTTAGCAAATCCCCCGGTCCGGATGGAATTCATGGCTACATGCTCGAAAACCTTGGACCCTTTGGAAAACAAAAACTGCTTGACTTGATTAACCTTTCTTGGAGTAAGGGGCGTTTACCTCAGGAATGGAAAAAAGCCACCATCATACCAATCAAAAAACCTAATAAAGATTCTTGCTCACCTGGAGACTTTAGACCCATTGCATTAACCTGTACTACGAGTAAAATAATGGAAAAAATGGTCTTATTCAGACTCCATTTCTTTCTTGATAAGAGTAAATCTCTCCCTAGAGAGCAATTCGGATTCCGAAGAGGCCACAGCACCATGGACCAAGTTCTTCTCTTCGCCCAAACTATCAGAGATGCGCAGAACCACAGGCCAACCCATCACAGCGTTGCGGCTTTATTAGACCTCACGAAAGCTTTCGACAGAGTATGGAAGGACAAACTTGTTGTAAAACTTCACGATTCTTACAACATCCGAGGCAATACATTGGCTTGGATTTCAGACTATCTTCATAACAGACATATCAGGGTGAAGTTTAATGGAACTCTCTCAAATTCAGTTCACCTCAGCCAGGGTGTACCCCAGGGAACTGTCCTCAGTCCAACTCTATTCACTCTGTACATGGCCGGAATAGAGAAAACTGTTTCTCTCGGGACTCGCATCGGAATGTTTGCTGATGATATTGCTCTTTGGGGTAGCGGTGACGACGTTACCGAGATTGAGTCGAGACTCAACAACTCATTAGAAGCCCTGTCCAAGTACGCAGATGAATTCAAATTGAGCTTCAACCCAACCAAATCGATAACCACCTTCTTCACTACTAATAAACGACTTTATAAATATGAACCATCCTTGTTTCTCAAACACCAGAAGCTCTCCTACGAGAAACACCCAAAATACCTAGGATACATTCTCGATCCCGAATTTACAAGTAACAAACATATTGATTATATTGTCTCGAAGGCTAGGAAGCGCCTAAATATTATTAAGTGTATCGCTGGTAGGGATTGGGGAGCAGATGCAACTACTCTTAGGACTTCCTACCAGGCTCTTGTTAGACCAATTCTTGAATATGGCTATCCTGTCTACTGCTGTGCTTCTCAATCTAACTTAAACAAATTGGAAAAGGTTCAACTGAGCGCCGCTCGCATCATCACTGGACTGAAACGTAGCTGCCCTTCAGAGATCGTTCTTTACGAAGCAGATCTGCTACCTCTAAATTTCAGAAGGCAAGCTAATTTAGTGAAATATTACAATAAACTTTCCAGTTTAGACCAAGGCAATTTAACAGCTATTTACCTAAATAATTGGACCTGCAATCAAAGGCTAAAGAAAAACAGTCCTTTTAGTCATGTTAAATCACAACTGTTAATCGCTGAAAATATTGAACCTCTTTATCTTCATAGCAATCTTAGTACTTGCTTGGATCTTTCCAATGTTAGTTTCCATGAAAGCCTCCCTACCATGCTTGACAAGAAAGACTGTGTGCCTGACTTCCTCAGACAGTTGTCCCTGGAAATCATCAATAAAATCCCTCCAAACGACATCAAAATATTCTCTGATGGCAGTAAAATGGATAGACAGACTGGCAGTGGGGTATTTATTGAAACACCTCGAGAGAACTACACTCTTCATCAACGAAACCCCGATTTTTGCTCCGTCTTTCGAAGCGAACTAATTGCAATCAACAGGGGACTAGAGAAAATCTTGAGTGAAGGGCACCTTGGAAATACTTGGATACTATCTGACAGCCGTAGTTCAATTCAACACCTCAAAAATTGGGCCCTCATTGGAGATAAAACCAGTTTTTCGATCCTACAAAAAGTAAAGCTCATTTCCCAACAGCATGAGGTCCACTTTCAATGGATCCCGTCCCACGTCGATATCCACGGCAACGAGTTGGCTGACACTCTTGCAAAGAAGGGACTAGACCATCCAGTTCCCTCCACCTCAGAGCTTACATACCTTGAACTTTTTGCAAGGCAAAAGGCCCAGAACAAACAAAAGTGGCTGCTTCCACCTATTCACTACTGGTATAAAGCAGAAAGACCAGGACTCTCTCTATCTCTCCCTGGTGATAGGCAAACCAACACCTGCTTATCCCGACTGGCCAGTGGACACCTAAAAAGTCTCACATTTTCTGCAAATCAAAAAATCTTTCCTCTTTGCCCTAAATGCCAACAAAACCAGGCATCACCTGAGCACATCTTGAACTGTTTAGGGCTGGACTGGAATGACATTCATTCCTCTCCCATTCTGGTTTCGGATTTTCTGAATGTCAACGGATTCATTGATCTGGTCTGACCCCGTCAGACCAGATGGGAATTAGCAACAACAACAACAAAATCAAATACAAAATTTATACAACCAAATGCACTTTTCTCAGAAATTATTTCTACTTCTACAAGCATCATATGTATATATTTTTAGCAATATTAAATAACTGTGTAACAGAACTACTTTAAATATGGATTGCGACCATGCCATCATGTGGCGAGACGTTTGAGTTGAACTACGGCAATTGATGGGAGAAGATCTTCAAAATAATCTCTCCGTTTACTGTTACGTGAGTTTCGGTTTGTTAATTTTTTTTTTTAGTAATTTTTAACTGTTTTCTGTGCTCTGCTATTAAATAAATAATTTTAGAGCTAGCCCAGTGTTTTATTTTTCTTCCTTGGAAAATGGTTACAACTGATAATATTTATTTTTTAGCAATTAAATAATCAATAAATTTATTCAAAAAATTACATTATATTATTTTTTTAAATAAAAGGTTATTATAAATTTAGTAAACGTTCAAATTTCTTTAATGTGTTTTGTAACACATTAAAAGTAATCCATTAGTTGTGTTACTTAAAACATGTATTTGAAATTATTAAAAATGTGAGTGATTTTGTTTTCAAAATTTGGGTGAAGACTTAATTATTCAATCAAAACAAATATTCATTTGAAAAGAACAGGCTAAATACTGAAATATCTTTACAGATCCCTGCTAATTTATATTTGATGTATAATAGTTAAATTAGTTAATTTAAAAAAAATATTAGAAAATTTAAGAATATACATATATTTTTGTTGGAATAATTAATTATGCATACTGTAGTGTTGCTACAACTCTCTTGTTATAGCCTAACTTTTATTGAAACATTACTGTTTTTAAATTTATTTTTTTAGACTGCACTGCTAGATTATAGAAAAACCAAATTGTGTAGTTTCCATTTTATGGGTATCAGCCTGGCTCTTTCTGCCCTGACTGTCTGTTTGAGATAGCTTCTTTATTAAAAAAAATAAGCTGTACTTGTCTGCAAAATTTTGGGTTAAAAGATTCAACCTGAGAAGATTAGAGAGGAGAGGCATAGATGATTTTTATCAGAAAGGAACAGAGAATTTGACATAAAATTCTGACGAAAAAATAATAACCACCCTGAACTGATGCTGCAGTATGAATGAACAAGGTATATATATATATATCCAGAAAATTATGACATCTACAAATGATTTCTTAGCTCCAATGTTTATTTCAAACTAGATCATCCACATGATAAAGATAAGTTAATATCTGTAATTCAATTGACTCTAATTCTAGCAGTAATTATTTTTTTCCTTACTGAGTGAACACTCTAAACTTGCTTATTATATAATGATTTATTTTTGTTTAACTTGTTATGTTATACATGGTCAATTTGTTGCAATGAGTGTATCGTAATAGTTAAGTTCATCAATATCAATATTCTCCATTGTGATCCTCATTTCTGGACAAATTTTCAAACTTGCTGAAATTGTATGTATTGGTGATGACTTGGAGTAGACTATAGTTGTTGAAAGCATTAATACTTGACTGTAGTCATGTTTAACTTGCTACTATTCCTTTGAAAAATTCACAACAAAAATTTAATTTGTCAATTATTCCCGTATATATCACCCGAATTGTCACATGCATTTGGTGCCGTGACAAGGATATAAGGTCTGACTGTTATTTGTGATAAATGTGATTTCCAAGTTTGTTGCTTAATATTTAAATACAGTACAGAACCCGTTATTCGGAATTCAGAAAACTGGAAAACCAAAAAACCGGAACAAAATTCGATACCCCCCCTCCCCATTTAAAAAAAAAAACTTTTTTTTCCTCATAAGATATCAGGATTTTTCTTTCTTTTTTGAAAGATGTTTACCTTACCATCATTTTGGAAATAATCATTAGTGTATTACTTCGTTTTTTCTTCTTTTTAAGATTATTTCCAATTTTTTTTTTGAGTTGGGTTTAACAATAAAAAAACGGGTTTTTGTAGCGATTCAGAAAACCAGAAAAATCAGTTATCCGGAATAGCGATGGTCCCGATCGTTCCGGATAATCGGTTCCTTACTGTATTAAAATTTTCATATTCATTTGGCCATGAAGGGAGAGTTCAAGTTTTATCGCATTTATGGACCATATGGTAAAAACTTGTTTGGCCTAATTATGTGCACACATATATTTTAACTTAACAGTGTATTAAAGTTGCTTTATTCTAAAAATGGCTGAAAGTTTGAAATCCCCATTTCTGTTGTCTCTGATCCCAACCTTAAATGATGAAATTATAATTATTTTATTAATCCTTGGAAACCACAGCTAAATAGGCTGAATGGTCGAAAAAACAACTAATGGTAATAACAAAATTAAAAATGGAAGGAGCGATTAAGAAAGTTTTTAAAAGCTCGTTAGAAGGGAAAGCTATGGATTACGATTCTCCGAAGAAAGGAATTAAAAGCTATTTTACTCCTAATACATCTTTTGCTTAAAATTTTGCTGCATTCTCTACAGCTGAGTTGAAGACAAGTGAAACGGCTAAGGATTTTGCTATGCGGATTGAGGGATTGACAAATTTCCCTATAGATTTTCAAGAAAAGGTAAAATTGTCGCAACATATTAATGGCTTAAAGCCAGCTATGAAAGCTCAAGTGATTCTTTTAAATCCTCTATCCTTTGATGAAGTTATTGAAATTTCAAGTAGAGTAGAAAACTCACTTCAAACTTTAAATTCAAGTGTAAATGATCTTAACACCTTCCACCCAGTACAAAAAATTAATGATATGCAAAATGATTAAGTTAATGTTTTAACGCTCCTAACTAAGCAGATAAGTGATATGCAAATTCAAATCAATGAGTTACCTGTAAATAAAAGTCAGGCTATAACAAGAGAGTTGTTCAAGCATCTAATTAATTCAAAAAAAAAGAAAGAGATGGCGCTGAGAAGTGTCATGTGTATCAGGGAGAAATAGAAATAAAAAAGATAGAGAAGGAGCAAGTGGTTGTCTTTTATGATGGTGTAAAAAAAAAAAAAAATTTTTGCTGTATGATTAAAATACAAAAGAATAGAAATGTAAGACAAACCAATTACAAAGAACCAGCTAGAAAGCGTTTTCCGTATTACTATTGTTCAAGAGTTGTAGCAACACTACAATAATGTGCACAAAAGTATTGTATTTTTCATTTTGGTTTTATTAAATTATACTTATGGGAATTAATTTGTTTTATTAGTTTTTTAAATGTTATCTGAGCGCACTACATTTATATCAAATATGTATTGTTTATTATAACATAAATTTGGCAGATTTATTTCTTTAAATCATACCCCTTAAAAGTTTCATTAGATAGAAAAACATAAGAAATAAACATAATACACAACAATTATTAATAATACAAACTACATGCATCAAGAATTTAAAATTTTTTTAAACAATGAAATATTGTTTAAAAGTGGCCATATTTAGATATTAATACAAATTGTTAAGTTCACGCAGCAGTGAAACTTGATTACAATTTCTGATTGATATTTTAGCTTATAATTACCTTATGAAGAGGTGTTTTTCCATCGCTATCACAGATACTTGGATTAGCTTTATGAAGTAGCAACATAGAAACTATTCTTGAATTGCCGACATAAGCAGCTCTATGTAGCGGTGTAGCACCTCCATTAGTTTGTGCATTCGGGTTAGCTCCTTTCACAAGTAAAAGTTTACACACATCCTCTCTTCCATTTCTAGCACCATAATGCTAATAAAAAAAAATTTACTAATAAATTACCTATGCAACTTATGAGTTTTGTGGATTATGTTTCTCAAACAGGAATCTGTTCTTGGGTACTTAATTTCAGATGGACTGTAACAGAGTGAGAAATTAATACTGGATTCGGGGACTTTAATAAAATTAAACGGTAGAATTGCTGTAATGTGGTAAAACACATTTTTTAATTTTCGTTTTTTCCTTCTTTTTTTAAAAAAAAAGAAAAACGCAGTTTGTTTTCAAAACTCACCATGCGTCTTTT